>NC_047124.1:32676199-32976199 GCF_902500255.1 Thalassophryne amazonica | reverse complement strand
ATGGTGCCCCTGTGTTTGACACATCTCTGGGGACCCAGGCATGTTTTTCACTGTGACTTTCAATTAATATAAAATTGAGAAATAGTTCAACTTTGTGTTTTGTGAAAGACAGCATTACAATAAGAACTGGGTTGGACTAACATCATGATGATGTTTATGTGTCACTGCTACATTATGACAGAAAGTGTCCAGATGCAACCAAGAGATCATGCTGCCAACTATGATGATGGGTTTGAGGCATACGATATTGGTCCTACTGTTTGATCATTGTGATTAAAATGTGATGAGTGTACAGAAAATCTCCATAAAATTGTACAATTCTGATGTAGGAAATTATAATGGTTAAACAGGAGGGAAATGTTATGAAAGTTAATGTTGTTAATGCTCTGTCAAATATATTTACATTATAATTGTTTTAGCCATTGACTGAACAATGCCATGGACGAGAGAAGTAGAGTATAGATAAGACTGATTAGGTGAGACATTCATTAATCAGTGCACGAAAGAAGAAGCAGAAACGGTCTTTGATGAGACATTAGTTCATTAATGTATGATAAATGATCGATCAGGAACAGACTTTGAGACTGACTGTCTTATACTATTAAATGATTTCACTGAATGGACTTTGGAACATCCTGTGACTGTATATAAGTGTCATGAAAACTGAATGTACTTGTATTTGTATTCAGACCTACACTGTGTATAACATCTACCTTTAAAGTTTTAAATAAAAGATCATATAAACTGAAACCAGTTTCCTCTGGTGTCTCATTTGCTGTCTGTCAGAGTGTTTTTAGGTAATTTTTCCTAACAGAAGACTTCTACAAACAAGTCATGGATGCTTTTGTTCAGAAGAAGTGGCACTTGGACTTCATTTATAAGTAAAGGTAAGACCATAATAACATAAATGGTAAATGGACTGCATTTATGTAGCACTTTTCCATCTGCATCAGACACTCAAAGTGCTTTATAAATAATGTCTCACATTCACCCCGATGTGAGGGTGCTGCCATACAAGGTGCTCATTGCACACCGGGAGCAATAGGAGATTAAAGACCTTGCCCAAGGGCCCTTAGTCATTTTCCAGTCAGGCTGAGATTTCAACAGAGGATCTTCTGGTCTCAAGCCCAATGCCTTAACCACTAAACCATCACCTCCCCTTTACCATAATAACTTTTTTTTAAATAAATGTGCTTTTTTGTGTGTGTGCTACAGTTTGTATGTGTAAAAAATGCTGATATGAGATTTTAAACATAACCGATTACCTGATGCCAATCAAACTGTGAATAAGCTACTCTGTAGGGTTCACATGATTGTAAATCTGACTGTGACGAATTCAGTGCCTCACCAGCCATCAACCTCACTACACCTCATTGCACTGCACATATAACGCCTCTACACTTACATTGACAATAAGTTGCAATTTTGGTCTATTTTCAGCAAACTGTTCAAATTTTGAGGAAGAGGGGATGTGTGGACAAAGATGTCGAAACACCGGATGGTAAACGTAAAACTCTAAAAATGCCAAATGGCCTGAGGAGGACAAGTCACAAAAGTCATCCAAGAACATACTTTGTGTCATGCAGTCCCCTCGTCTGGAGGAGATTTCAGTTCAAGTTCACAGCTTTTGACACTGAAGGAGTTTGAGAAATCGCGAAAGATAAATATAATTTGTCTGCTGTTCCTCTTAAATAGAACTTTCACATATAAGTATATGAGTATGCTCATATTTTGAAGTTTTTACTTACTATTGTAGGGTTTAATTAAGATATTTAGAAACCAGTTTTGGATGTTATGTCATGCATTTTCCATGGGTATGCTCACAGATTGACGTGTTTACTGACGTGTTTAATTACAATGTTAGGAAAATGTTCTGTTGCCGTAAAGATTTTGCTGCTTTTAAAATGTTGTATGTGGTAAACATGTTCATTGCAGCTGTTGCTGTCAAAAAATGCATTTCTTGTAAAATTCTTTTATTTTCTTCAGTTTTTACCTAAGGCCAACATATGGCCATTGGGTATTGTGAAGATGTGGCGTCCGTCTGTCCGTGTTCAGCCTAAGTCCAGTTTTATTACTGCTCAACCCAGTCTCACAGCATGTCATAATTCAGCAGCACGAAATATTATCAGTTATCAAGTTGTTCACCAATGAATATGGCTTTATACACTATACACTACTATAATCCTAATCTGTAGTGTCCGTAGGCCCCCCTAATAGGCCTGACCTCAATGTATTCTATCGTAAATTGTGAGCAAACCGGTCCCAAATAAGAAAAACTTTTTTGATGAATATAACATATCTTGGCAAAAAATGACATATCTGCCACTTGGACACAAAAAGTTGAAATTTAGTGATCTGTGCAACACCATATGTACACCTGATTGTGCTTTAGCTGACAGGTAGAAGCAATACACCCTATCTCGACAAAGTGTCACCTTCTGTTGATGTCTTGAAGCACAACAAGTTGCTGCCATCTTGGCCTTAGACCTGGACTAACAGTCTCAAACTGCCTCAACTGGCTGGTCTAAATTTTAGACCTCTGGACTAGTGTAAGACCGGTCTAAATTACCTCATCCCTCCCCACAATATGCCACCACTTTTAGTCTTTGACAAAAGTTTGAATACTAAGCAAGAGTCTCAATATATTTGCCTTGGGGTAATATCTCACAAGGCCATGACAACTTGCGAATGACTTTTGCAAGGGAGTTCCTGAAATTTCACAAAACATTCATGGGGGTTCGCAAACTCCTCATGTGAGATGCAGGGCATCTTTCTCATGTTGGTTGAATTTTGACCAGTTCAAAAAAAATTTGTGCAACCTGTTTTCTCACCAAATAGTGTCACAGTCATCGCTGGTGACTTGCACGTGTCACAAACCCTTCTCAATTTAGCGCTGTACCTCAGAACTTTGTGAGTGGTTGCTGACCCATGAAACTACATTGTGACTGATTGAAGACAAAATGAGAATCTGACATTCTCCGTGCGAGAAAAGCGCAACCTGCCCAGGGACCCTTCGACCCTGATGTAAATGAACTGCAAGACCTATTCATTGACTTCGAAATGTTTGTGTGACATCCCCCGACTTCTCAAAAGAAAACTGACAATAATATACAAATGATGAATGTTTATGAGCGCAATAGTAAGAATATTTCATGAGGTGAAAAATGAAATGTTCCATTCAACGAGCGACAGCCAAGTTGAACAGAACTTCATGTTTCACCTCATGAAATATTTTTTCCATTGCATGATTGAAAAAAAACAAAAAAACAACAACATTGTTTTATATAATTAGGAACAGCTCAGGTGGGACGGTTTGGAAACAAAGTCAGACTGATGAGAGTGACATGGTTTGGACATGGGCAGAGAGAGGGGTAGGTATACAGGGAAGACGCTGAGGATGGAGCCACCAGGCAAGAGGAGAAGAGAAAGGCCAAAGTGGAGGTTTATGGATGTACTGAGGGAGGGCATGCAGGCACTTGGTGTGACAGAGGAAAATGCTGAGGACGAGGTGAGATGGAAACAATTGATGTGCTATTGCGACCCCTACCAGGAGCAGCTGAAACAAGAAGATAAATTTATTTAAATGCATTCATAAATTATAGTGTGGTGTCAGTATGTAACCCAGCTTTTTTAATACTTTAGTTATGCTACTTAATGCGTGTGGTATTAGTATTTTTTTTTTTTGCACCTTTTCTAGGGATCGGTATCGGAACCCGATACCAACGTTATTCAAATATCGAAAAATACCGATCCAACTCGCGACATTTTCCAATAACGGAGAAGAGCCACTGTGAATCCCTTCAACTGCTGTTGTTTGCTCTCTCTTTGTTTATTGCCGATCGGGAGGAGGAGGAGGTTTTTGAAGCCGGGCTGTTTGAGAGCGCTCTCTTCCGCAGTATTCTAGCTGCGGTTAGCGGCAGATTTCTGCTCGGCTCTCTGGTTCAAATTGTCTGTTCGTCGAGCACAGATTTTCTGAAAAATTAACTGAATTGTTGCTGAAAATGTGTGTTAAAAAGTTAGCTGCTTCACTGTCCCAAGGCTGTAAAATGCCAGCTCAGCTTGCAGCCGAGGAGGAGAAGCCGAACAGAGATTCTGTACGCTGAAAGGGAAAAGTCTCCATTAAAATCCTGCGCATGAGCGTCGGTGGTGATATTTATTTTACAGTTGAAAGGCTTCTTGTTTCCCAAAAGTCTGAAGTTTGCACAGCACAAAAACAGTGACATTGAAAAAGAGAGAGACAGAGAAAGAGAGAAAGCGAGCAAGAGACAGAGAGAGCTGTCTTTTTCTTTAAGTCTATAAAAATAAGGCTATCAAAGTCTATAAAAAAAAATAATAAAGGTACTTAATTCTTTCACCAAAACATCAAAACTAGGCTTTGGCCTAGTCTAGACAAATTGTAGCTCAACTTTCAGGTCTCCTTTTTAAGAACATCCTCATATAAACTCAACAATAATGATAATAATATTAAAACAAACAGAGCTTTGGCATCGGATTGGAAAAGTATCGGTATCGGCAGATATCCAAATTCAGTTATCGGGATAGAATCGGAAGTGAAAAATTGGGGATCGGTGCATCCCTAAACTTTTCTTCACCTTTATTCCAAATTCTAGCTGGGTAACTGGATCTGTGCTGACTGACTATATAAAGCAGTATTTTAAGCAGCCACTGATCAAGTATTTTTTTTTTTAACCTGGCATTGTATAGAGACTTTGCAGACATGTGACCTGGCCACTTCCCATCACCACGCTGCCAGTCAAGCGCAGGGCTTCCAGGATTATTTACACTATAAACACTGTACATTCTGCAAAGTTTCAGACAAGATTTGAGATAAACTCATCATCTCTGAACCTGACCATGGAGTATCTGAATATACCAGGCATCTTTCTGGCACTGAATTACAGCACTACATGGACAAAATTGCAGTTTTGGGTGCTTGAACACAGGACCAGGCATGTTGTTTCCTTTGTTGACTGTACCTGGAGGACATTATTACCACATGTGTAAGTACACTAAGGACTTAAAAATTAACTTTACTGAATTTTGTATATGTTGGTGTGGTATTGTGGAAAAACCTCAGTCGATTTTTTTTTTTTTTTTTTTTTTGCGGAACAGTCTTGTCGGGACACCGGGTGTGTTCCTTTCTTTGTTGTCTGTAACTGGAGGGCATTGTTATCACCGCATGTGTTTTTTTATTATTATTTTCTATTCTTTCTAACGCTGCCTTTACTGATAATTTTCATCATTAACTTTACTGAATTTTGTGTACAATGGTGTGGTATTGTGGAATAAAAGTCAGATAAATTTTTTTTTCATGGGGCTTCCATAATGAAATGAGTAACATATTTCTATTTTAACATTTCTAACCCTACGTATGGTGTCATAACAGTGAAAAAGAGAGAAAAGATGAGTTGTTTACACAGCCAAGTCTATGCTGACTGGCTAAACTTGACCTGCAGCTGTGGGTGGTACCACCCTGCACGTGACCTATAACGTCACATGCAAAACCTTTATGGGGCAGAGTTCTCAGGGCCAAAATAGCCCAAGGCCAATTTCTCGTGAGGGGCTGAGTTCGCACTGTGCCGACTTCTCGTGTATCCCTCAGGACTACCCACCAGGGTGAGAGCCAGCAGCAAGCCAAGCCTGTCAGGGTCCAGGTCTCCATAGTGAAGCAAGCAAATGACAGCTGACATGTTCTGATAAATAAACATCAGCAATAGTGGCCACCATGACTATGATTAGTGTAAGACTCACCGCTAGATGTCAGCATTTCATCATTGTCCAGTCAGTCAAGGCCTGTGTCTTTATGGCACAGTGTGGTCATTTTGTGCGTTAGCAAATGCAAAAACAGCTCAAAGCAGCAGGTTCAGTGGTCCTCACCTGTTTATCAGAACTAGGAAGGAAACCAATGGATTGCAGACTCCGGGTAGGGAATGCAGTCTTGCCCCAAGTGAAGGAGTTCAAGTACCTCGGGGTCTTGCTCACGAGTGAGGGGACAATGGATTGTGAGATTGGATGGAGAAGTGGCACAGCAGGGGCGGTGTTGCATTCGTTCTGCCGTACTGTTGTGACGAAAAGGGAGCTGAACCAAAAGGCAAAGCTCTCGATCTACTGGTCAATCTTCGTTCCTACAGTCACCTATGGTTGTGAGGGTTGGGTCACAACCAAAAGAACTAGATTGCGAGTACAAACAACCGAAATGTTTTTCCTTAGTAGGGTGGCTGGTGTCTCCCTTAGAGATAGGGTGAGAAGCTCAGTCATCTGTGGGGAGTTCTGAGTAGAGCCGCTGCTCCTTTGCATTGAAAGGAGCCAGTTGAGGTGGTTCGGGCATCTGGTAAGGATGCCCCATGGGCGCCTCCCTAGGGAGGTGTTCCAGGCACATCCACCTTGGAGGAGACCCCGGGGAAGACCCAGGACTAGGTGGAGAGATTATATCTCCACACTGGCCAGGGAACGCCTCGGGATCCCCCAGACAGAGGCGGTCAATGTGACCTGGGAAAAGGACATTTGGGGTCCCCTGCTGGAGCTGTTGCCCCAGCAACCTGATCCACGATATACAGTGAGGAAAATAAGTACTTGAACACCCTGTGATTTTGCAAGTTCTCCCACTTAGAAATCATGGAGGGGTCTGAAATTTTCATCTTTGGTGCATGCAAGGGCATAGGTTTAGTCTCAGCTTTGGTAGGGAAAATTTTTTTTTTCTGTTAATTACCAGACTAGAAAGAGTCGAATTCAACCTCGAGGTTGCTGTCGTCATCCGATGCCGTGGCCACTTGTGCAGATTTTGTTGAACACAGAAAAAATGTTGTCACCTCCATAAGGAACTTGAACTTTTTTTATTTTTCTTGTATATCTCTTTGCTCTTGTGTTTTGTTCGTTTGTTATTGCATTTGCTGAAATAAAGTTTCGAGAAAAAAAAGATGATGTTGGTTGTCACGGCAGAGATTGGATGGGAACTCATTACTTTGTATGGAGAGGGGGCAGGCTTTCAAATGACGTTGTCCCGGGCGGACAAAGCCAGCAGCAGCCCTGTGTGTGGTGTGTCTTTGATGCCGCCTGAGTGCAACGCCTGCAAAATGATTCTTGGGTGTCAGAGAGAGATGCGTGTTTGGGCAACCAACTGAAATTATCGTACATATTGGATTTTTTCCCATTATTGATCGTACATTGTACAGAGGGCAAAACTATCGTACAAATACGATAATTATCGTACATCTGGCAACACTGCACCGGAGCCACCCATCCTCTGCACTCCGGGACCTCCCACTTTACAAATTAAGCACTGCCTGCCACGAGATGCGCTTTGTTTACGTCTATGTGAGAAGAACGTGAGCCAATGAAATTGCAACATGGGTAACCCTGTCACTCTGGCACGTCGAAAACACAAAACGTGATGACTAAAATTATAGTATCGAGTTCGCAAAAAAATAGTGAATGATTTTGTTATATAAAAAAAATGCTAAATATTGGTAGGGAGTATTTTGCCATCCCAAAATATTGGTTGTGACTTGTTCCTATGGCCCATATGCAAACCTACGCCCCTGGGTGCATGTCCACTGTTAGAGACATAATCTTAAAAAAATAAAAATAAAAAAAATATCCGGAAATCACAATGATTTTTTAAATAATTTATTTGCATGCTGCTGCTGCAAATAAGTATTTCAACACCTGCCAATCAGCAAAAACTCTGGCCCTCAAAGACCTGTTAGGCCGCCTCTAAAAGGTCCACCTCCACTCCACTTATTATTCCAAATTAGAAGCACTATTTGAGGTCTTTAGCTGCATAAAGACACCTGTCCACCCCACACAATCAGTAAGACTCCAACTACTAACATAGCTAAGACCAAAGAGCTGTCCAAAGACACCAGAGACAAAATTGTAGACCTCCACAAGGCTGAAAAGGGCTACGGGGCAACTGCCAAGCAGCTTGATGAAAAAAGATCAACTGTTGGAGCAATTATTACAAAATGGAAGAAGCTAAGCATGACTGTCAATCTCCCTCGGACTGGAGCTCCATGCAAGATCCTACCTCGTGGTGTATCAATGATACTAAGAAAGGTGAAGAATCAGCCCAGAACTGCACGGGAGGAGCTGGTCAATGACCTGAAGAGAGCTGGCACCACTGTTTCCAAGGTTACTGTGGGTAATACACTAAGACGTCATGGGTTAAAATCATGCATGGCAGGGAAGGTTCCCCTGCTTAAATCAGCACACATCCAGGCCCGTCTTAAGTTTGCCCATGACCATTTGGATGATTCAGAGGAGTCATGAGAGAAAGTTATGTGGTCAGATGAGACCAAAATAGAACTTTTGGTCTTAATTCCACTCGCCGTGTTAGGAGGAAGAAGAAACACCGTCCCTACTGTGAAGCATAGGGGTGGAAGGATCATGCTTTGGAGGTGTTTTTCTGGACATGGGACAAGACGACTGCACTGTATTAAGGAGAGGATAACCGGGGACATGTATTGTGAGATTTTGGGGAACAACCTCCTTCCCTCAGTTAGAGCATTGAAGATGAATCGTGGATGGGTCTTCCAACATGACAATGACCCAAAGCACACAGCCAGGATAACCAAGGAGTGGCTCCGTAAGAAACATATCAAGTTTCTGGAGTGACCTAGCCAGTCTCTAGACCTAAACCCAATAGAAAATCTTTGGAGGGAGCTCAAACTCCGTGTTTCTCAGCGACAGCCCAGTAACCTGGCTGATCTAGAGAAGATCTGTGTGGAGGAGTGGACCAAAATCCCTGCTGCAGTGTGCAAACCTGGTGAAAAACTATAGGAAACGTTTGACCTCTGTAATTGCAAACAAAGGCTACTGTAGCAAATATTAACATTGATTTTCACAGGTGTTGAAATACTTATTTGCAACAGTAACATAAAAATAAATAATAATAAAAAAAAATCATACATTGTGATTTCAGGATTTTTTTTTTTTTTAGATTATGTCTCTCACAGTGGACATGCACCCAAGATGAAAATTTCAGACCCCTCCATGATTTCTAAGTGGGAGAACTTGCAAAATTGCAGGGTGTTCAAATACTTATTTTCTTCACTATTTGAAATCTCTTTTTGCTATTACGTACTTTTTTTATTTGCATTCTGTTAAATTTTGTTTCTTTTCTTCCCTAGACCTTTCAAGTCTGCACGTGGTTTACATTTTCAATGAAAGGCTTGCACCTTATCTTTCGTTGTACTTGTTACAATGACAATAAAGAGTCTCTAATCTTGAGCTGTGTGGCTGAAGTTTTATCTCTTCAACACCAGAAGGCACACCTGCTCCGAGTAAATAAACCGTTTTCAGGATAGCGCATTTCCAAAATGCCACAAGAAATCATCAAAAAAAGATAAATAAAAGTACTTAATTCATATTTGGAGTTAGTCTGGGTAAATTCTGGTACCCTGGCTCATTTTGTCCTACTGTTCCCAGTTAAAAAAAAATCTTCACGCTCTATAGCACTTTTCAAATGTTTGAATGAGGTAGCGATGGAAAGTCCACCACTCGGTACAACGACTTTGAAAACATTACACGTTACTGTATTGCTTTATGGTGTTTCAGTGCCAGTGGACACATCAGCGACAGTGCGGGAAAGACCCTTGAACGGAGGCGTTTCACATTATAGCACTCTGTCTCAGTGAGAGACACACACCTCCATTCAGAAAGCCCCCTCTCCCTGCTCCCCTCCACAGCAAACAGAGCAGCAAGCAGCACTTGAGACGTTTGACAGACATGGCTCCTCTCCTGGACTAGAAAACTCGGCAGGTTCTATCAGAAATTTCTGATATGTAAATAATGCTGGTATCAGAAGCCAATACTGATAATGGATTGGATTGGTCCTGTCCCTAATCAGAACGTGTAAATTTTAGAGCTGAATATGCAGTCATTATTACGGAGTTACTGACTGATATTTTTCAGACTCGCTGACTGACTCCATGAATCGTATGCATGTCCTGCTCATCGTAAGGCAGAAAACAACACAAACACTGTTTAATTTTACCCTAAATTGTTCATTTTACATTCACTGATACTCAAAGTTATTTCATATTGGATGATTTAAATCATGTGTCAGTCCCACTTTTCACTCTTACCATCACGATGTGGTTGGAAATGACTGCATGGACCCGAGTCTCTGGCTGGTTGTGATCCCCCACCGTTGTTTCCATCACCTTCTGTTTTCAGGGTTTTTCTGTTTTGAGGATGGACCCACCAGGCAGGAGGAGAAGAGGGAGGCCAAAGAGTTGAGTTTCTAGAACGAAGCTCCACTTCTGCACTCTTATCTCTTTGGCTTTGCTGAAGCCGTGACGACTGTGGCTTTTCTTCATTGTTACGCTTTACAGAGACAATAGTGACAGGGAACTTAGTGAGACCAGCCTCCCCCAGACAACAAAGCTGCTTCCCCTCCTGACTTACCCAGAGTTCCCTCTGTTCCACTTTAATGTCTGGAAGCTTTGAGCCCTGTTGGTCCAGACTCTGATTCCATTCCTGCTGCTCAGGAATATCATCATCTTTACGCACCAACAGCTGCCACATGTCTGCAAGGAAGAATTTAAATAAATAAAATTAGGAACAACATTTATGATAAAAAAGGAAGTCCCTTCAGCTGCTTTCTTGTTTGCACTCAGGGTCACCACAGAAAATCCAAGGTGGATCTGCATGTTGAACTGGCGCAGGTTTTAAGCCGGATGCCCTTCCTGACACAACTCCACATTACATGGAGAGATGTGGCAGGGGTGGGACTTGAACCCGGAACCTTCTGTACTGATACCAAGTGCATTAACCACTTGGCCACCACCCCTGCAGGAACAACATTTATGATAATAAAGATAAAAACAGTATAATGGCATGTACAGTGGCTTGCAAAAGTATTCAGCCCCTTGGTATTTTCATGCATTTTAATTTGTTTATGGCATTTCAAATACCATAAAGTAGATCAGGCTTCTCAATATAAAAAATTATAAAATTATCTTCCTTAGACTCAAACTGAAAGTAAATCTGTACAACTTGATGTAAATTAATTTAAAATATAAAAGTCAAGGTGATGGGTTGCACAATTAATCAGCCCCTTTGGTATAATACCTGTAAATAATCAGTTTAATTGCCAGTTTTCTTCAGACAAGTCAGGGGATGGATACATGAACATTTCCAAGTCACTGAATATGTCTTGGACTTTATTTACATCAGTTATGAAGAAATACGAACAGTATGGCACTCTATGGTAAATCTTCATGATGCAGTGGGACAGAGGAGGGTTTTCTTTCACCAAGCTTGCATCTCAGATGTACCTTCTGGCAGATTGTAGCTGAAATTTCAGGTCTTCTTTTTAATAAAACCCTCCTCTGTGCCACTTCACCATGAAGCTGTTTAACTGGGGAAACAAAATGCAAAACATGCACTATGCACAATTTCTCCAATCACAGCCACAGAAGCCTGTAACTTCTTCTGGGTTGTCTGGGTGTCTTGGTGGCTTTCCTCACTCTTCTCCTTCTTGCACAGTCACTCAGTTTTTGAGAACTGTCTAATCCACACAAATTTACCATGGAGTGCTGTACTGTTTGTATTTCTTCAAAACTGAAGTAAATAAAGTTCAAGACAGATTCAGTAACTTGGAAATGTTCATGTATCCATCCCTGACTTGTCTGAGGAAAACTGGAAATTAAACTGATTATTTACAGGTATTATACCAAAGGGGCTGATTACTTATGCAACCCATCATCTTGACTTTTATATTTTTAAGGAATTTATATCAAGTTGTATAGATTTACTTTCAGTTTGAGTCTAAGGAAGATAATTTTAGAAACTTTTATACTGAGAAGCCTGATCTATGTTTTGCATTTGAAATGTCAAACAAATAAAACTGCATGAAAAACCAAGGGGCTGAATACTTCTGCAAGCCACTGTATGTGTGTCCTGACTACAGCATGTTATTGTACTGAGGAAATCAACTCAGGTCTGGGAGCAGCTGGTTTTCTATGTTGCAGCATCCACCACACCACAGAACATATGGCTAATACGTCCCTGTATGCGGACCATAAGTTGTATTTAAGTTGTGCGATTGTTGACACACATTTCTTGGAAGTTACTCATAAGTCAAGATATGTCTGTTGATGCTGTCGACTGAAGGGCGGCACAAGTGCTGCAGTCCTCATGTGAACAGTTCGGACTGTTTCAAATATTAAAACCATTCACACACGGAGTAAATATAAAGTCTTACCTGATCATTTCAGTTGGATTCATCATCACAGCCTGACAAAAACCTATCCACATGAAGCGTCCTGATTTTGGAAATCTGACATCTGAAAATATTTTAATTCCTTCTCTTGGTTGAAGAAATGTCACGTTAAAGCAAGTCCCTCTGTGGTTTTTCTGCTCCTGGTGTGCCTGTCAGCCTGAACCAGAGGACACCGGCGCTTTGTGCCACAACAAGACAAATAACTCATTTTAAGAGTCACAGTGCATTTATTCACATCAGCATTTAACACAGACATTCAACTCTTCAGCATTCTGCACACAATGAAAAGAAATCCCATGATCCACAAAGACAAAAATAAAACAAAACAATGTTAACTTAATCTGTTTTACCTTCGACAGCGTATATGCGCTCGATGATGTGCTCGTCAACATTTAAGTGTTCCACCTGCCAAACAAAAGGGTTCCACCAGCAGTGGAAACACAAATAAAGCCAGATTTAACTAAGTAAACATAAAGTCTTAATCTTACCTGTTCATTTCAGTTGGATTCATCATCACAGCCTGACAAAAATGTAGCCACATAAAACATCCTGATTTTGGAAAACAACATCTGAAAATACTTTAATTCCATGTCGTGGCTGGAAATAGTATTTTAAAGCAAATCTCTTAGTGGTTTTTCTGCTTCAGATGTGTTCTCAGCCTGATGATGCCGTGTCACCGACCAAACGCCCCCCCCCCCCCCCCCCCCCCCCCCCGAAAATCGGTCCGCCCTGCCTTCACTGTGCATGGTCATTTCGGAGAATGACCAGCTTCATTTCTGAGCATCAGCAGAGATTCACTGATTATCACCTCATTTCTACTTAAGACTGCCCTCCACTCATCATCTATCTCAGTGACAGATATCTGAAGCTTTTGTACAACAATCTTTCAATCATGTCCACATAAATTCAGCATTATTTCATAATAAAAGATGGGGGACCAATCAGACTGCCACAGCAGCATATCAGAGTCTGATGTGCTGTTGCTGTGCCATGTGAGCAGGTGGGATGAACTCATCCCACCTGCTCAAAGTGATGTTAATCAGTGCAATCACCTGCTGGCGTCAGTGGCTTCAACAAAAAATTGGACCCTCTCTGCCCTTTCTGGAATACTTTGGACACCACTGTTGTACAGCTTAGAGATGGTGGCAGTAACAAAAAGACAGCAGGCTGAGCTGGAAGTGGCAGACCTGAAGATCTTGCAATTCTCTTTGGGAGTCATGAGGATGGGCAGGATTAGGAATGAATATAGAGGAACAGCTCAGGTGGGACGGTTTGGAGACAAAGTCAGACAGATGAGATTAAAATGGCTTAGACGTGTGCAGAGGAGGGATGCAGGGTATATGGTGAGAAGGATGCTGGGAGGCCCAAGAGGTGGTTTATGGATGTGCTGAGGGAGGACATGCAGGCAGTTGGTGTGACAGAGGAAGATACAGAGGACAAGGTGAGATGGAAACAAATGATCTGCTATGGCGACCACTAACGGGAACAGCCGAAATAAGAATTTATTTAAATGCATTCATAAATGATAGTGTGGTGTTAGTGTGTAACCCAGTTTTTAATACTTTAGTTATGCTACTTAATGGGTATTTTCTTTTGCACATTTTCACCTTTATCCCAAATTCTCGCTGGGTAACTGGATCTGTGATGACTGATAATGTAAAGCAGTATTTTATGCAGCCACTGATCAAGTATTTTTATCTGGCATTGTATAGGGGCCAAGATAGCCCTGGGCCAATTTTGCGTGGGGGCCTGAGTTCGCACTGTGCAGACTTCTCATGTATCCCTCACGACTACCCACCAGGGTGTGAGCCAACAACAAGCCAAGCCCCTCAGGGCTCTAGGTCTCCATCGTGAAGCAAGTAAATGACGGGTGACATGTTGTGGATAAGCACAAGCAATAGCCACCATGACCCATGGTTAGTGTGACAGACTCACCACTAGATGTCAGTATTTCATCATTGTCCAGTCCGTCAAGGCCTGTGTCTGTGACATGGTATGGTCATTTTGTGTTAGAAAATGAAAACACGGCTCAAAGCAGCAGGTTCTCTGGTCCTCAACCAATTATCAGAATGTGTAAATGTCAGAGCTGAATATGCACAATGATGAGAACAGTCAGGAAAGAAGACTTGAGGGTGACTGAGAGGAGTAGGAGGAGGATGCTGGAGGGGGGGTGTCCCTCTCTGGCAAGGGGAAAATTTTGAATTTTTCATACTTTAAAGGAGCTGAAAAAAAAATGCTCTCATTTACACCTTTAACTGTTTAAAATCTTGGCCATGAATGATAATTCATAATAAATTGTATCAAAATTTATTGTGACCAGGCATTCCAAATTAATGTTTGTCAATAATGAAACCAAATAGCCAGGATATGTAGAGTCAGTCCAATGTTCATGTAAATCCAGATATAATCCATTCAAGACCACAATTTTCACCCCATCCTCTTAGTTCATTTGTATTTTTTTTTTTTTACCCTCTTAGTTAATAAGTACTAAATTCCCTCAGCAGTGGATATTCGGTACGACATCAAAGCAGGCAGTCGCAGGGCTGCAGGTTGTTTGGCTACCTCCGAGTCCTGTTCACCAGGTTTGTTCTACGAGATCAGCTTTGTTGATATGAAGTGCTGCAGAATTTTCAGTGTGTTCTGAGCCCCCTGGACACTCTCTCTGTGTGAACATGATTTTTCAATGTGGCACTTCCTGTCTGTACATAGTTCACTGCCTGACTGCAGCAAAAGTTGCGGGTCACAACCCCTGCAGTGTCAACTTTTCAGGAAAAAAAAGTCACTAAGCTTGATAATCAAGCATCATCTCTTTGCAATCTTTACATTTACCATTTCCTTTTATCCTCTCCTGCACATGCAATTTCTTCACCAAAAACTTTCCAACTTCTTTTTCACTTGCCACCATATGCATCCTATATTACGCAGATTTTTTTTTGAGGAAAAGTAAAATTTCTACCACTTAGGGTACCCATACCTTACCCACCTCAATTTTTTTTGTCACTGGATTTGAAATGACAGACAGGTGCCAAAATGAACCCCAAAAGTCAAGAAATTGCCAACCGGCAGGTTATTCTCATCCCTGTATGCAGTAGTTGTTACAGAGTTACTGACTGATATTTTGCAGACTCGCTGCCTGACTCCATGAATCATATGCATGTCCTGCAAATCACAAGGCACAAAACAAAACAACCACTGTTTAGTCTACCCTAAATTGCCATTTTACACTCACTCATGCCAAACAAAAATATTTCATGTTGGATGATTTAAATCAGGTGTCAGTCCCACATTTCACTCTTACCATCACGATGTGGTTGGAAATAACTGCAGTCTCTGGCTGGCTGTGATCCCCCACAGTTGTCTCCATCAGCTTCTCTTTTCAGGGTTCTTCTGTTTTGAGGATGCCACCAGGCAGGAGGAGAAGAGGAAGGCCAAAGAGTTGAGTTTCTGGAACGAAGCTCCACTTCTGTGCTCTTATCTCTTTGGCTTTGGTGAAGCTGTGAGGACTGTGGGTTTTCATCATCACTCTTTACAGAGATAACAGTGACAGGGAACTTAGTGAGACCAGCCTCCCCCAGACCACAAAGCTGCTTCCCCTCCTGACTTACCCAGAGTTCCCTCTGTTCCTCTTTAATGTCTGGAAGCTTTGAGCCCTCTTGGTCCAGACTCTGATTCCATTCCTGCTGCTCAGGAATATCATCATCTTTACTCACCAACAGCTGCCACATGTCTGCAAGGAAGAATTTAAATAAATAAAATTAGGAACAACATTTATGAGAATAAAGATAAAGCAGTTTAACGGCATGTGTGGGTGTCCTGACTACAGCGTGTTATTTTATTGAGGAAACCAACTCAGGTCTGGGAGTAGCTGGTTTTCTATGTTGAAGCATCCACCACACCACAGAACCCTACTGGATGCTGGTAACAAACCACCACCTCTTAAACAATGCCATCCAGGTTGTACTTGGGGAGTTTTCAGCCTTTTCTAGTGGATGCGGCCCTCAATACAGAGTCACATGCACTCTGGATCATCCTGTTTAGAGCTCCAAGTATCCGTAATGTCTGAATTGATGTTACCTCTCAAAGCAAATGGTCCTCCTCATCTGAGTTTCCCAACACAAAGTCAAACAGTGGAACCCAAAGATCATCAGAGAATCATCAGAAAACAGTTTGCCTGATTCATTTCATAATAACTCAAAAATAAACTAGCAGATGTCACCTTACCCCCGAACCAGACTTGTATATTTGCCTTCTGCACATGGCATAAAAACAGAAAATTTGTTCTATACTGAGTTTACCCTTTCTGTGTGCAGACTGAAATCAGGTTTAATCTGTACTATAATCCACCAAATGTCCATCCATCCATGTGATCCTAAGTCATGCCAAAAGCCTTCATTCGATCGCTGTGATTTTTGTTCTGTGTCATCTATGTAGACCCTGGAGTAACATTTAAACAGAATTGGGTACTATCGTCTTAGACCAAAGTATTAGCAGGCTAACTAGCCACAACGCTTCTTCCTATATGAAGTTTCATGGGGGTTGCCAGACCGACACCTGCATTATCACCACCATCTGTATGAGAGTGTGAAATGTCCATCCATTCCTCTGGTCCAATGTCCCCATCATAACTTTTATATAGCAGGTAAATGATGAAATGAGGATTATAATTCCATTCCAGGATATACGATTCCAGCATTCGAAATCCTCACCTTGCCAAATTCCTGCCCACAGGGCGGGTAGTTTGCTAGAGTGAATAAATTCTGATCTGATGGTATTGTTTCCCTGGACTCATTTGTTTATACTTCGAGTAATTTTTCTACATAAATTGAAACTTGCTCTCAGTCCTTTGTCTTAATCCTAAAGCTAAGCAGCACGTGTCAATCTCTTTATTGGAAACCACGTCTGAATGTTATAAATGAAAAATTACACCCTTACCAAGACTAGTTTGCCCTGCCAATGACAAAAAAAAAAAAAAATAATGATATACTGTTCATAAAAGAGTAATCCCAACCAACAGAGGTCAAACTCACATCAATGCAAAATAAACTAAATATTAAACCTGATTTTGGTCAGCACATAAAAAAGGGTACAGAATAACCTTCCCGTTTTTCGCGCAGACAGCTGGTATGGGGGTAATCTCAGTACCTGACAAATGACATGACAGATGCATACATCGGGATGATTTCAGTGCAAAAACACAAATCAGACGCCCAACCACTAAACCATGAAACGCACCTAACCACAAACTAACCATAACCCCAAACACGGCTGCGCTACCTATAAATAACCACTTTGTTACTCATTAGCAGCAATTAGCCGCTGTTTAAACTCTCTCACCTGCTGCACCTTTTGTGCTAACTTCGTCTTTTCTTCTCCTTCCGTTTTATTGCCAGTGTTTGTGGCTCTCGGACTCGTAAAGAAACATGAAAGAGTGAAGTTTGATCAGTTCCAAGGAGGGTTTTCAGCTAACTAGCTGTAGCTTCAGACCCCCAACCGGAAAACCGTAAATCGCCGCCGCCGTCGTCTTCTTCTTCTTCTTCTTCTTCTTCTTCTTCTTCTTCTTTTGTCGAGTTCATTGGTGGTTTCCAAACCAACACGGTGCATTACCGCCACCAACTATTTGGGTGTGGAACATTAATGGAGTCTGACGTTATATTAATAAGGAAATATGGAGATAAGGCAGGAGAAGAAAAAGACGGAGGGGAAATTACACTGTACTGTATTCTGTTGAATAACCCTGTTCCCTTTAAATATGTCAGTACATGCCTCCAAACTGGTGGTGTAAGTGTAGAAAAAGAAAGTAATCCCTGAAGTGTTAAACTGGCCTGTCCTACCGCTCTGACCTCTTCTAATAGAATTCTACTAACACATGCTCAACAATCTCCCTTCTGCTGCATCTCAAACACTGACCGGTTATATGTTTTCCAATGATGTTGAAGGTGTGATTTAAACTTGTGTGAGATATTTGAATCCTATCCATATATTGCATGAACCATTCATCCCACTGTACTTGTTACTTTCCTTTGATGGTTTATCCATTTCAAAGTCTACTTGGGGCATAGGGAAAATAACAAGGGGGAATAACACAGACAATGGTACTACGCAACTATGCATTAAGTTAGACAAGCCTAGTCTCCGAGCCTGACAATTTCCTACCCAAACAAAACTACTAGACTTAATTTTTCCATGCTCCCAATATGGGTTCAAAACAGATTTGGTAGGATGTGTCTGTTTATGAGCCTGTAAATTTGTCCAATACCCCACCGACCTCTGGCATGAGTCACGGACCGTGAGACTCACAACTGCGAAACAAGAAATAAATAATTGGAGACATCTCAAGGTTAAAGGTAATTTGCCAACCTCTACATCTTGAAAGGTTCACAACATACACGGAGAGCCTGAGCTTGTATCACATTGATTATATAAAGATGACTTACCGCCCCCTGCTGGAATGGCATAAGTCAAGATTGTAGTTAGCAGCACTCACACACACACACACACACACACACACACACACACACACACACACACACACACACACACACACACACACACACACACACACACACACACACACACAGCTGTTGTAAGCAGGTGGTTTTAATTTCACAAACAAAGATAGTGGCTGAAGACCTTAAAACCACTAAACATTTCACTGATGGTACAAACATGAAACCTAAGTCACTCATGGTGATAGCAACATGAGACTTATCTAAACTGACTAAACTAATCGAGCTACAAATACACAAAGAATCAATAACACTAACAACACTGTTAAACTAACATAAACCACAATAACAACATTTAAAACCTCAAAACCCTAAACTCCCATGGCGCATTGCAGTACAGCATCCATTGTTTATTGTTAGCTAAAATTGGCAATTTCACCAAAAATATTTGTCCTATCAACTTTCCATTTTTGCAGCGTTCATCCTTGACCCAAAATACATAAGCATACCAAACAACAAATGTCAGTGGTCCCCATTCTTTGAGTGATCAAAGCCATATGCATACACACACATATACACACACACACACACACACACACACAAAACAAACACATAGAGGCCACTTGGCTATTATAATATAGATTAAAACAGTTACGTGAAAAGCACAACAGTGCCAGAATCCCACCGGGGGAAATGGCAAAGCGTTGTAGGCTGGTTTGATGATCTGAGAGACCTGGAATACAGAATACGAATGGAATACAGGCTCAGGAGGTCTGAGATTTAAAGTGCAGTAAGTTCAGGTAACATCTGTGACTCACAAATGGGACTCACTACTCAGGTAGAACTGAATGTACTACTACGTTGTTCATTCAAAGAAGATGATGGAATTCTCACGTATTCCCCTTTTCTAAGACTTTCCAGTGCTGGTACAAGCACAAGAGTCACAAGATGGCGCTGTAGCATTGGTTGGCACTCTAGGTTTCAACGTTATACTTCTTCTCAGTCTCAATCAGCAGGAGTCTGGGATTCTGCAGAATGAGTTTAGAACCTCAGTGTTCTTCAACACTGAGATAATTGTGATGAAGAGTTTTATCCCATAGATAGACATTTCCCACTCTGCAAAGCTGAGGACTTTAATCAAAGCAATCTACTTCATCATCATCATGCCTCCTGTGCCACCAGAGCACTTGATCCTCTGTATACTAATCAATCAATCAACTTTTTTCTTGTATAGCGCCAAATCACAACAAACAGTTGCCCCAAGGCGCTCCACATTGCAAGGCAAGGCCATACAATAATTATGAAACACAGTCTACGTCTAAAGCAACATAACCAAGGGATGGTCCAGGGTCACCCGATCCAGCCCTAACTATAAGCCTTAGCGAAAAGGAAAGTTTTAAGCCTAATCTTAAAAGTAGAGAGGGTATCTGTCTCCCTGATCTGAATTGGGAGCTGGTTCCACAGGAGAGGAGCCTGAAAGCTGAAGGCTCTGCCTCCCATTCTACTCTTACAAACCCTAGGAACTACAAGTAAGCCCGCAGTCTGAGAGCGAAGCGCTCTAATGGGGTAATATGGTACTATGAGGTCCCTAAGATAAGATGGGACCTGATTATTCAAAACCTTATAAGTAAGAAGAAGAATTTTAAATTCTATTCTAGCATTAACAGGAAGCCAATGAAGGGAGGCCAACACGGGTGAGATATGCTCTCTCCTGCTAGTCCCCGTCAGTACTCTAGCTGCAGCATTCTGAACCAACTGAAGGCTTTTTAGGGAACTTTTAGGACAACCTGATAATAATGAATTACAATAGTCCAGCCTAGAGGAAACAAATGCATGAATTAGTTTTTCAGCATCACTCTGAGACAAGACCTTTCTGATTTTAGAGATATTGCGTAAATGCAAAAAGGCAGTCCTACATATTTGTTTAATATGCGCTTTGAATGACATATCCTGATCAAAAATAACTCCAAGATTTCTCACAGTATTACTAGAGATCAGGGAAATGCCATCCAGAGTAACGATCTGGTTAGACACCATGCTTCTAAGATTTGTGGGGCCAAGTACAATAACTTCAGTTTTATCTGAGTTTAAAAGCAGGAAATTAGAGGTCATCCATGTCTTTATGTCTGTAAGACAATCCTGCAGTTTAGCTAATTGGTGCGTATCCTCTGGCTTCATGGATAGATAAAGCTGGGTATCATCTGCGTAACAATGAAAATTTAACCAATACCGTCTAATAATACTGCCCAAGGGAAGCATGTATAAAGTGAATAAAATTGGTCCTAGCACAGAACCTTGTGGAACTCCATAATTAACTTTAGTCTGTGAAGAAGATTCCCCATTTACATGAACAAACTGTAATCTATTAGACAAATATGATTCAAACCACCGCAGCGCAATGCCTTTAATACCTATGACATGCTCTAATCTCTGTAATAAAATTTTATGGTCAACAGTATCAAAAGCAGCACTGAGGTCCAACAGAACAAGCACAGAGATAAGTCCACTGTCCGAAGCCATAAGAAGATCATTTGTAACCTTCACTAATGCTGTTTCTGTACTATGATGAATTCTAAAACCTGACTGAAACTCTTCAAATAGACCATTCCTCTGCAGGTGATCAGTTAGCTGTTTTACAACTACCCTCTCAAGAATCTTTGAGAGAAAAGGAAGGTTGGAGATTGGCCTATAATTAGCTAAGATAGCTGGGTCAAGTGATGGCTTTTTAAGTAATGGTTTAATTACTGCCACCTTAAAGGCCTGTGGTACATAACCAACTAACAAAGATAGATTGATCATATTTAAGATTGAAGCATTAAATAATGGTAGGACTTCCTTGAGCAGCCTGGCAGGAATGGGGTCTAATAAGCATGTTGATGGTTTGGATGAAGTAACTAATGTATCCAAAGCTTGCAGAGCTATCCCTTGTCCACACATTCCACATTGGCAGCATCAGTATTGGAGAGCTCTCATCAGACACAACTATACACATTCTATGCACGATTTGGGACAACTGAAGATGAATCAAAGCACTGCTGTGGTAGGGGCCTCGCTTCAGAAAGTCAGCACACATTAGGCAAGGATCATATTCCCTGTTCCAAAACTGTCCATAATTATAACTCTGAATGAATCCCGGCTGATCGCTTGAGCAACTCAAGTCATGAAGTGCTTTGAAAAACTTGTCTTGGCACATATCAAAAACTGTGTTTGCCCCAATCCTGACCCTCACCAGTATCATGCCAGCAGGACCACAAAGGATGCCATAGCAACTACCCTCCACCAGCCCCTATTACACTCGGAACAGAAAAATACAGACATCCCAGTGCTGTTTTTGGAGTATAGCTCTGCTTTTAATACCCTGTCTTCCCTGCAGATCAATAAACTGGCTGGTTAAGACTCAACACCAGCCTATGCAACTGGATCTTGAACTTCCTGATAAACAAACCCCAGTCTGTTTGGATGGGGAAAATAAAATTTTCATCACTTACTGTAAGCATGGGTTCCCCACTTGGGTGCGTGCTGAGCTCCATCCTCTAGTCCCTCTTTACTCGTGACTCTGAGCCCATCCACAACTCAAACACCATCATTACATTTATGGATGACACTACAGTGGTGGGACAAATCAAGAACCACAATGAAGCTGTCTAAAGGGAGGAGTTCAGCATCTGGTTTCATTGAACTCCACCAACAGCCTATCCATGAACACCAACACAATATTAAGAACTCATCACTGACGTCGGGTAATCATACACCCTCCATAGCCCCTTCTACATCAATGATATTGAGGAGCAACGTGCCCCCAGCTTCAGGTTTCTGGCCAGTCATGTCACAGAGGGCCTCTCATGGACTATGAACACAACTGCTGCAGTGAAGAAGCTCGACAATGTCTGGACTTCCTCTGGAGGTTGAAGAAGGTCAGAATCATAGAGAAGATGTTGGTCAACATCTCTTCTGGTCTAGTGGTTAAGGTGTTAGGCTTGAGACCAGAAGATCGTCAGTTGAAATCCCTGCCTGACTGGAAAATCACTAAAGGCCCTTAGTCAAGGTCTTTAATCTCCTATTGCTCCCGGTGTGTAGTGAGCGCCGAGAATATGTGTATGTGAGAGTACAAGAAGGAATGATGGCTTCTTCATGGCTTCATGGCCCTTCTTCAAAATCTGCTCAGCATCACTACTCAGAGGCCCTAAATGTAGAGTGTCTATAAGCAGCCAGAAGAGGGCAGTGCTGCAAGCTCCTGTGTGAGATCACGGGGGGGGGGGGGGGGGGGGGAAGATAAATTCTGTGGCATAATGCTGATTAATCCCTGTTTCCTTCTGAAAAAAATGTGTTCTGTCACGCAGCAATCTGTTCCCTCTTCCTGGCATTGTTTCAGCAGCGGTGATGAAACATTAAATTTCTTTCCAGTTTGACAGTCATCATGTTTAGTTTTGTTAGTGATCATTGTGAAGCATTTTATTTCCTTCCTATATTCACACATAAAGGGTGTAGACACAGCGATATTAATTCTGAATTTTCTGTCATTCATAATTTATTATTATAATGTTTTTCTCTCTAGCCTGCCCCACATTAGCAGAAGTCTGAGAAATTTAATCATAACACACCAATGTTGTGGAACTTGCGATAGCTGAAAGAAGGAGCAACAATTTCCCATTTTGACAATGCGTCAGTGTGCCACTTTATTTCCTCCACTTCACACAATTCACAGACTTTTTATATCAGCTCGGCACCGCCCATTAACCTTACAGGAGTTCTGACAGGAAAAGCACCACAGGGGCCGAGACAGGAAACATCAATATCTGAGACAAGTTGTCATATGCATAGCATATCATATGCAACACATTCACAATTACTCACGCAGAGGCCGAGACAAGAAACATCAATATGCACACCTCGGCATGTTAACACATGCAGAACAGAGGACACACAGTGGCGAGACCTTAGTATGTGCTTCGTGCATCTGGGCGTGTTACCACATCCCAAACAAGGAACACGCTCATTATGGTGAATTATGTCCATTACGTGTTGAATGTCCGCCACAATGCTACAACCCCTGGCAATAATTATGGAATCGCCGGCCTCGGAGGATGTTCATTCAGTTGTTTAATTTTGTAGAAAAAAAGCAGATCACAGACATGACACAAAACTAAAGTCATTTCAAATGGCAACTTTCTGGCTTTAAGAAACACTATAAGAAATCAGGAAAAAAAATTGTGGCAGTCAGTAACGGTTACTTTTTTAGACCAAGCAGAGGGAAAAAAATATGGACTCACTCAATTCTGAGGAATAAATTATGGAATCACCATGTAAATTTTCATCCCCAAAACTAACACCTGCATCAAATCAGATCTGCTCATTAGTCTGCATCTAAAAAGGAGTGATCACACCTTGGAGAGCTGTTGCACCAAGTGGACTGACATGAATCATGGCTCCAACACGAGAGATGTCAATTGAAACAAAGGAGAGGATTATCAAACTCTTAAAAGAGGGTAAATGTGCATGCAATGTTGCAAAAGATTTTGGTTGTTCACAGTCAGCTGTGTCTAAACTCTGGACCAAATACAAACAACATGGGAAGGTTGTTAAAGGCAAACATACTGGTAGACCAAGGAAGACATCAAAGCGTCAAGACAGAAAACTTAAAACAATATGTCTCAAAAATTGAAAATGCACAACAAAACAAATGAGGAATGAATGGGAGGAAACTGGAGTCAACATCTGTGACCAAACTGTAAGAAACCGCCTAAAGGAAATGGGATTTACATACAGAAAAGCTAAACAAAAGCCATCATTGACACCTAAACAGAAAAAAACAAGGTTACAATGGGCTAAGGAAAAGCAATCGTGGACTGTGGATGACTGGATGAAAGTCATATTCAGTGATGAATCTCGAATCTGCATTGGGCAAGGTGATGATGCTGGAACTTTTGTTTGGTGCCGTTCCAATGAGATTTATAAAGATGACTGTCTGAAGAGAACATGTAAATTTCCACAGTCACTGATGATATGGGGCTGCATGTCAGGTAAAGGCACTGGGGAGATGGCTGTCATTACATCATCAATAAATGCACAAGTTTACGTTGATATTTTGGACACTTTTCTTATCCCATCAATTGAAAGGATGTTTGGGGATGATGAAATCATTTTTTAAAGATGATAATGCATCTTGCCATAGAGCAAAAACTGTGAAAACATTCCTTGCAAAAAGACACATAGGGTCAATGTCATGGCCTGCAAATAGTCCGGATCTTAATCCAATTGAAAATCTTTGGTGGAAGTTGAAGAAAATGGTCCATGACAAGGCTCCAACCTGCAAAGCTGATATGGCAACAGCAATCAGAGAAAGTTGGAGCCAGATTGATGAAAAATCAACTGAATGAACATCCTCCGAGGCCAGTGATTCCATAATTTTTGCCAGGGGTTGTATTCCCACTTCACTCACTTAATGTGTGGGTAAAATGAGACTTTATGGTTTTGTCGTAAACACTTAAAATGTTGAATAGTGACATGTTATCTTATTTGGCATATCTTACAAATCGTTTTGTGTCTTCCCATGCTCTACATTCTAAAAATACATTCTTTTTCACACAAAGGTTTAACAGGGCTTTTTCTTACCACGCTCCTCTTCTCTGGGATAATCTATCAGGCCAGATGAGGCATTCTCATTGTTTATAATCCTCGAAATCCAAACTGAAACACCTGTTTTGTTTAATTTAGAATTGCCTGTTGTGTATTATTTACTGCTTTTGTGACAAATGGTCAGTATTCTCTAACTGTGGTTCTTTTCACTGGACTCACCTGTATGCTATAATATGAGGGACCCGACTCTGTCAAGTCTTTGAATCCAGATTTAAAACTAATTTATTCTCTTTAATGTATAAAACATTGTACTCTAATGGCTAAATTTGTTAGGCATCGATGTGTCTCATGAGACAATGGGGTGTTTGTGCCCTTCAGCATTCTTGATGTGTTGTACAGCTTCATCTTGGACTGCACAGGCCAATTCCAGAGTGGCAATCTCTACCACACAAGTCCCAGATGAAGACTGACATGGTGAGGTGTGTCACTTTTTCCTTACGCAGGACCGTCTTCTGTCTTGAAATCTCTTGCCACTTGATCTCAGCCCCAGCTGATGCAGTCCTTGGCTAGTTCTTCCCAGGTATCTATGTTGATGCCCGTCTTGTTGAGGTCTCTACTGCAGACATCCATACGCTATGTCTTTTGGGATGTGACCATCATCTATGAAGTGCAGGTAACCAAACCAGCGCAGGCGTCCTTGAGTTAGGAGAGCATAGACGCTTGGTATACCTGCACAGTTGAGGATCTCTGAGTTTGGCACTTTGTCCTGCGATGTGATGTCTAGGATGCATCTGAGGCAGCGAAGGTGGAAGCTGTTCAGCCTCCTCTCCTGAATGGAGTAGGTTGTCCATGCCTCACTGCTGTAAAGTGTAGAGTGATGAAGCTGCAGGCCCAGTACATATGGAGTGTCGTGTTGATTGTCCGCATGGCATTGGTCCACCCCTGTTGTTAAGTCTGGACATGACAGCTGCAACTTTGGCGATCCTGGTGACAATTTCATTTTGCAGGGACAGGTTATTTGTTACTATGGAGCCAAGGTAGGTGAAGCTCTCCACGACCTCCAGTTCGGTCCCATTGATGGTGATAGAGGGTGGGACTGGCACATCCTGGCCCAGAACCTGCGTTTTCCTGATGCTTATTGTCAGTCCAAACTCACTGCAGGTATTGGAAATGTGGCTTACAAGCTGTTGTAGCTGGTTCTCTGTGTGAAGCAAGGGTGGCGTTGTCTGCAGCGAGATCAGTTATGTTGTACGGCTTAGAGACGGTGGCGCTAACAAAAAGACAGGAGGCAGAGCTGTGAAAACCCATGGAAGCTATGATTATCTTTGGGGGTGATGAGGTTGGACAGGATTGGGAATGATCAGAGGGACAGCACAGGTGAGACAGTTTTGAAACAAAGTCAGAGAGGTGAGACAAAGATATTTTGGACATGTGCAGAGGAGAGATGCAGGGTATATAGGGAGACAGATGCTGATGATAGAGCCACCAGGCAGGAGATGAAGAGGGAGGACAGAAGAGGAGGTTTATAGTGCAGCAGATAAGAGAATATTTAGAGGGGAATCCCGCAAATGGTGATAAAAGCATCAAATTTGGCAGAAATACTCCTCAATTACTAGTTGAGTTAACATGGTTTTAAAAAGGAATAGTTTGGACCATGTATCATCCTTACTTATCATGTTACGGGGTAACATATGTCACATGTCATACAATCCAATAGACCTTGTTTGACCTTTACTTTGGAGACCAAGCATTCAACACTGTCAAAACTATTCCATTTATTAATCCTTTTAGCTCAACCAATAATTTGCATCACTTTTTACCAAAATTGGAGTAACTTTAACTTTTGACCCCTGTACAAAATGAAACTGACCTTTGTCAGCATTCTTGCTGTTTTTATCCCGTAACTCCATAGAATTCAGTCACATAGTCCAAACTATACCTTTTGGAATCTTTATGATCAGGCAAATAATGTGGAATATTTTTCAGTATGATTGCAGCAACTTTTAATTTTGAGCGCTGTGTAATTCTTCAGTTGACCCCTACCTGACCACCGATTGAACAGTCAAGTGGCCAATCGTTTTTTTCAAAAGAGGAGTGTCTAAGGAGTATTTCTGCCAAATTTGATGCTTTCATCAGCATTTGCATGATTGTTTCAGTTATCTGCTGCACTATTATGGATGTGCTGAGGGAGGACATGCAGGTGGTTGGTGTGACAGAGGACGATACAAAGGACAGTGTTGTGTGGGCCACTGAAGAGGAGGTACTGCTGGCCCACCACCACCAGATGGCGCCCTGCTTGGAGTGCGGGCTCCAAGCACGAGAGGGCGTCGGAGCCGCTGGAAGTGACAGCTGTCACCTATCAACACCAGCTGTCACTCATCACCACCACTACAAAGGCCGGACTGCAACTCCACCTCCTCGCCGAGAAAGCTTCTACCATACAGGTAATTCTCTGCTGAACCTTAATCGAGCATTAGTCTGATCTCTTTTGCAGCCGTTTTCCTGGGACGGATTCCTTGTCTGCTGAGTTGGCGTTTGGTGTGGACTGCGACGGCTTCGCCTCCCACCTCACCCAGATAAGTGGTTGTCTCAGGGGCTGTCTGAGTGTGTTATCGGAGGTGGAGGTTCTCCCTCCTAACTGTATACAGACTGTGGGATTACTGAGTGTGCGAACTCACACTCATCCAAGAACTGTTTCTGTTCTCTGCCAGCAGTACCGGGTCTGACTGCTGAAGACAGTGGCCACCTGGGGCGCAGGGCTTGGCGGCTCCGGTGTTCTTCAGATCCGTTGGTGGTGGAAGCTGTGTGGGATCCAGCTCTTCTCGCACCAGACGTCTCCTATCTTCGAGCCTGCCACACGTCACCTTGTGTCTGATTGATATTCCGCAATATTTGTATTTGTCTGTACTTCGTTGTGCACATTCACAACATTAAATTGTTACTTTTTGGCTATTCCATTGTCCCTTCATTAACGCCCCCTGTTGTGGGTCCGTGTCACGACACCTTCCCAACAGACAGGGTGAGATGTATGATCTGCTGTAGTGACCCCAAACAGGGAGCAGCTGAAAGAAGAACAAGGTCCAAAATATCCCATCGGTGTTTAGTCAATGTGATTTGAGTACAGGGAAGGCTGCAACATGTGATGTATGTTAATTTCAGTATAGGTGACAAAAGAACATTGTAACACTCCGCAAACTGCAACAAAACCTGTTACACCACACTGAAAAAAAACTGGAATGATATTTACTTGAAAAAACCTATGCAGGTTTTTCACTCAGAAATTCCAAGTAAAATTTACAAGGAGAATTCTTAAGTAAATTTTATTTGCATATATTAGTTTATCTAAAAGAATAACTCAAGTAACATTTACTAGCAATTATCAACTGAATATTTTCATTGAATTTTACTCTTGTCTTTATTCATAAAAAGTAAAACTTTTCAGCTGTTCCCCTTGTTTTCACTCAAGGTTGCCACAGCAGATCCAGTTTGGATCTGCATGTTGATTTGGCACAAATTCTACATTGGATGCCGTTCCTGACGTACCTCTACATTACATGGAGAAATGTGGTGCAGGGGTGGGGTTTGAACCGGGAACCTTTTGCACTGAAACCAAGTGCACTAACCGCTTGGTCACCACCCCTGCACTGAGTATGTAAGTCCCTTTGGCTGCCCTTGTTTTCACTCGGAGTCACCACAGCAGATCTTGGATCATTAGTTCATGAATGTGTTCATTATAAAACAACCATCAATGCATCTTGATGCATCTTTTTTCTAAACAGAATTTCTTTTGTCTCACCGTCTGACAAATTTAAGGTTTTTTAATAATTCATAGTAGGCAGAGGTGTGACTAAGTGGTGAGTGCACTTGGTTTCAGTGCAAAAGGTTCACCTGCCACATTTCTCCATGTAATGTGGAGGTCCATCAGGAAGGGCATCCAGTGTAGAATTTGTGCCAAATCAACATGCAGATGCAAATTGGATCTGCTGTGAAAACAAGGGGAACATCTGAAAAGTTTTACTTTTTATGAATAAAGACAGAGTAAAATTCTATGAAAATATTCAGTTGATAATTTCTAGTAAATGTTACTTGAATTATTCTTTTAGATAAACTAGTAATATATGCAAGTAAAATTTACTTAAGAATTCTCCTTGTAAAATTTACTTGGAATTTCTGAGTGAAAAAACTTGCCCAGGTTTTTTCAAGTGAATATCACTCCAAATTTTTTTCAGTGCAGTTGTGGATGAAGACAGACATGAAATCATCCCCGGATGTAGGCAAAGCAGAGCAGATAGCTTATGGAATAAGACTTCGGTTTGTCTGTCTGTGTCCTGGGAGAAGACACTTCATCTACATTGTCTCAAACCACCCACTCATAAATGGACATGGCTGGGGAAGTAATCTGCACTGGACTGGCTTCCTGTCCAGGGGGAGTCGTATCTGCTTCATGTTATGGAATCCGGGGATAACCACTGACACCTGTGAGACTTAGTTCCTTTATAGGACTTATATTTGTGTAAATAGTTATGGCACTTGCTACACCATTTGTGGACAAGGTAGAGAGACATGAAAACATCACCAGATGGAGGTTAAGTTGATAAAAAAGACTTCCCTGATTTTCGGTCCCTGATCTTGCACAGGCAGAAACAATTAATGCCTTTGCCAGCTTTCACGCCTGACTTGTGTTATGCAGAATCACATGTAGTAGCGGTTGTGTTAGTTAGCTATCGATAGGTGGCACACTGCTTTAACTCTCTATGCCAGCTTATGGAAGCTGTTGAGAAAGTGAATGCACAGACCCACGTTAGGGGGCGTAAATGAGCGATCAATAGGAATTCCAATAAATTAGAATTTATTATGCAAAAGTGCAAACAGGGTTCCAAATATGCAAAGTCCAATTAAGTAACAAATGGTGACACGTGGGCAGGCCCGAGGGTAGGAGACGCCTATCCAGAGAAGAGCCAGGACCCACGTAGTTCCACCGCCAGCCGGAGGTCTGCAACACACCAGAACAGCCAAGTCCTGGTACCCCAGGTGGCCACCGCTCAAGGCTGTCAGACCGGTACTGCTGGCAGGAGCAAAAATAGATTAGGTGGGTGTGTGTGAACCCAGCAAACAGTCAGTAAAAACCACAGTAATCCTCCTGAGGGAAAACTCCAAATAACTCCCAGAGTGCAGAGGAAAACTGGAAAATGTGCAGTGTCAATTGTTATACTTAGCAAGTCAGAAGTGAGGAGTGGAGACGCCAACTCCTCCAAACTTCCCACAAACTTGGCTACAAGCTGCAAGTATAAGTCAGAGTCAAAGACTTCAGTAACAATGAATGTGCGTACGGCACAGAACGGCTGAGTAGGTTTACTTCTATGGTAAGCTGATAACTCGGCAGAGTTATGGTGTCTTTCCCAGGCTTTTATGGAGTAATGATGAGGTGATGGATGACAGCTGATGACAGCCTAACGGTGCGCACCTGGTGGTACCAAAAAGGGCCAACAGGCCAGTACGCCCTCCAGAGGCCAAAAGGTGCCAGCATGGCAGGGCACCATCTGGTGGTGGGCCAGCAGTACCTCTTCAGCGGCCCACACAACAGGACCCCCCCTCAACGGGTGCCTCCTGGCGCCCGACCCGGCTTGTCCGGATGCTCCTGGTAGAACTCTGTCAGGAGAGCGGGATCCAATATGATGCTCCTCTTCACCCAGGAGCGTTCTTCTGGGCCAAACCCCTCCCAGTCTACCAGATATTGATACCCCCGGCCCCTCCGACGAACATTGAGGAGTTTCTTCACCGTCCAGGCAGGTTCGCTATCGATGATCCAGGCAGGAGGTGGCGCTGATCCAGGGGGGCAGAGGTCCGATGTGTGATATGGTTTGATACGGGAAACGTGAAAAACTGGGTGAATCCGCAGTGAAGCGGGGAGATGAAGCTTCACTGCGGCTGGACTGATCACCGTGATGATTTTATAGGGTCCGATGAAACGGTCGGTCAGTTTTGGGGAGTCCGTCTGCAGAGGGATGTTCCTTGTGGAGAGCCAAACCTCCTGCCCGGGCTGGTAAGCTGGGGCCGGGGCTCGGCGGCGGTGCGCATGGTCCTTAGCCCGCGTCCGGGCCTTCAGGAGAGCAGAGCGGGTTTTCTTCAACACCCGATGGCATCTTCTAAAGTGGGCCTGGATCGAGGGCACCTCGACCTCTCCCTCAACGGCAGGAAACAATGGGGGTTGATACCCCAAGCAGACTTCAAACGGGGAGATGCCGGTAGAGGACGACACCTGGCTGTTGTGTGCGTACTCGATCCAGGCCAGGTGTTGACTCCAGGCCATCGGGTGCGCAGATGTGACGCATCTCAGCGCTTGCTCCAGGTCCTGGTTAGCCCGCTCTGCTTGACTGTGTGTTTGTGGGTGGTACCCGGACGACAGGCTCACCGTGGCCCCCAGCTCCCTACAGAAGCTCCTCCAGACTTGCGAGGAGAACTGAGGACCACGGTCTGACACAATGTCCGTGGGGATACCATGCAGACGCACGATGTGGTAGACCAGGAGGTCTGCAGTCTCCTGACGGCCACCAGAACCGCTGCCGGACCACTGCCATGGTTCTTCGCACCCCTGGATGGCAGGAGAGCTTGGAATCGTGACAGAAGTCCAACATGGCAGTTCGAGCATCTGGTGGCATGTACAGCCGGTTGGGTGGTCCACCTCCCGGATCCGGGTGTCGGGTCAGGGCCTCCCTGACTACTCCCTCCACGTCCCACGCGAGGGTACCGATGATAGTGGACTCCGGTAAGATGGTGTCCGGTGGGTCCAACAGCCTGGTCTTTACTTCCTCTTCATGCACCCGGGACAGTGCGTTGGACCAGATGTTTTTAGTCCCGGGGTGATAGGTGATCTTAAAGTTCAATCGACCAAAAAACAGTGACCACCGGGCCTGCCTGGGATTCAGCCGCTTGGCGGTCTGGATGTATTCCAGGTTCCGGTGGTCGGTCAGAACCACGAATGGGATCACAGCTCCCTCCAACAGATGTCTCCACTCCACAAGGGCCTCTTTCGCAGCCAGGAGTTCACAATTGCCAATGTCATAGTTCGGTTCAGTGGGGGTTAACCTGCGGGAGAAGTAAGCACAGGGGTGGAGAACACTATCAGACTCCCTCCTCTGGGACAACACGGCTCCTATCCCTGAGTCAGAGGCATCCACTTCAACGATAAACTGGCGACTAGAATCGGGCTGCACCAGAAATGGTGCAGTCGAAAACTGGTGTTTCAACTCCCTAAACGCGGCTTAGCACCGATCCGACCAGGTGAAGAGGACTTTGGTGGAGGTCAGGGCTGTAAGGGGGCTAACTACCTGACGATAGCTCTTAATAAATTTCCTGTAAAAATTGGCGAACCCTAGGTACTGTTGCAGCTTCCTACGATTTACCGGTTGGGGTCAATCTCTCACCGCAGCTACCTTAGCCAGATCGGGTGCGATGGAGTTGGAGGAGATGATGAACCCCAAGAAGGAGAGAGAGGTGCAATGAATTCGCACTTCTCGGCCTTCACAAACAACCGGTTCTCCAATAACCGCTGAAGGTCCTGATGGACATGCTTAACATGAGTCTCAGAGTCCTGGGAGAAGATGAGGATATCGTCTAGGTATACAAAGACGAATCAGTGCAGGAAATCCCGCAGAACGTCATTAACCAAAGCCTGGAACGTCGCGGGGGTGTTGGTGAGGCCGAACGGCATGACCAGGTACTCAAAGTGCCCTAAGGGGGTGTTAAATGCCGTCTTCCATTCATCTCCCTTCCTTATCCAAACTAGATGGTAAGCATTCCTAAGATCCAACTTTGTGAATATTTTGGCTCCATGCAGGGGTGTAAACACTGAATCCAAGAGCGGTAATGGGTATTGGTTGCGAACCATAATCTCATTCAGCCCTCTATAATCAATGCATGGACGGAGACCGCTGTCCTTCTTACCCACAAAAAAGAAACCTGCACCTAACGGGGATGAAAAATTTTGGATTAGCCCGGCAGCTAAAGAGTCCCGGATGTAGGTCTCCATTGATTCGCACTCAGGACGTGAGAGGTTGTACAGCCTGCTGGACGGATACTCAGCGCCTGGAATCAAATCAATGGCACAATCATACGGTCGATGTGGGGGCAGGGTGAGAGACAGATCCTTGCTGAAGACGTCAGCAAGGTCGTGATACTCAACCGGCACCTCCGTAAGATTGGGGGGAACTCTGACCTCCTCCTTAACTTCATCGCCTGGTGGCACCAAGAATCTTAAACACTCCCAGTGGCAGGTTTCGCTCCATTGAGCCACAACCCCAGACGGCCAATCAATCCGGGGATTGTGTTTTATCATCCATGGGTAGCCCAAAATAACCCTGGAGGTAGAAGGTGTTACATAAAACACAATCTCCTCCCTGTGATTACCAGAGATGACCAAGGTTAAAGGCCGTGTCTGATGTGTGATTTCTGGCAGTAGGGTGCCATCTAGTGCCCGCACCCTCAATGGTGAAGGAACGGCCACCAGAGGGAGCCCTACGGCCTTAGCCCACCTACTATCCAGTAGGTTCCCTTCTGATCCTGTGTCGATCAGTGCTGGAGCTGTAAGGGTTAAATCCCCACAGAGGATTGTGACTAGGAGTCGTGCGCATTTTCGTGGAACACCCGTGTGGTTTGTATGGCTCAATCTTAGCCCAGTCTCTAAGGGTGAGCGTTGGAGTTTTAACCGCTTGGGGCAATTCTTCTGCCCATGCTCACTCGAGCCGCAATAAAAACACTCTCCATGGGCCAGCCTCCTTTGTCTTTCCTTCATTTTGATTTTAGCCCTGCTCATGTCCCTAGCATCGTCAGCAGGAGGAGCTGGTGCAACGCGGCGAGCCCTGGCTTTGGAGCAGGGAGAGGACGGCGCTAACTCGGATCTGGATGGGAGAGGGACACCGCGCACCTGGCCACGCCCTTCGTCTCGCTCCCGCTTGAATTCCTCAAGACGATTGTCTAAGCGGATAACCAGATCAATAAGCCCATCTAGATCCCGCGGCTGATCCTTAGCTACCAGATGCTCCTTTAGGGCCGGAGACAGCCCGTTTACAAAGGCAGCGCGGAGTGAGACTGAATCCCAACCGGACCTCGCTGCCGCAACGTGGAAATCGATTGTAATCAGCTGCACTCCATCGTCCCTGTCTCACTGACAGCAGCATATTTGACTCGCCTCTGTTGGGATGATCGAACACTTGTCGAAACTCCCGTATGAACCCAGTGTAAGTTGAGAGGATCCGTGAATCTTGTTCCCAGAGTGCCGTAGCCCAGGCGTGTGCCTTGCCCGGCTGTGCTCCAATGCGTACATAACGGGCCGTTGTGAAAAAACGAGCACGCACTGCATCAAGAAGTCCGCGCATGTTTCGACACAACCACCGTACGTTTCCGGGGGACTGATGTAAGCTTCGGGCAATGGGGGGGGGGTAGACCTCTGAACGACCGCTGGATTTATTCTGTTCTGCGGCAGATCTACTGGAGGATGAGTGGCTGCAGCCACGCCTGACACGCTCGTGTCTACCTGCGTGGTGAGAGCCTCCAACCTACAGCTGAGTTAAGTATTCTGCTAGGTTAATGAATCCAAACGAGCAGCCAGGTTAGACAAAATGTGCTGCAGCTCACCCAGCAATCCTCCTGGTAGATTCTGCGCACCTTGCACTTCCATCGATTGGTCATCTGGTGGTAAACGCCCCTCGGAGTCCATGACGTGGGCGAGTTATCCTGTTGAGAAAGTGAATGCACAGACCCACGTTAGGGGGCGTAAATGAGCGGTCAATAGGAATTCCAATAAATTATAATTTATTATGCAAAAGTGCAAACAGGGTTCCAAATATGCAAAGTCCAATTAAGTAACAAATGGTGACACATGGGCAGGCCCGAGGGTAGGAGACACCTATCCAGTGAAGAGCCGGGACCCACGTAGTTCCACCGCCAGCCGGAGGTCTGCAACACACCAGAACCGCCAAGTCCTGGTACCCCAGGTGGCCACCGCTCAAGACTGCCAGACCGGTACTGCTGGCAGGAGCAAAAACAGATTAGGTGGGTGTGTGTACACCCAGCAAACAGTCAGCAAAAACCACAGTAATCCTGCTGAGGGAAAACTCCAAATAATTCCCAGAGTGCAGAGGAAAACTGGAAAACGTGCAGTGTCAATTGTTATACTTCGCAAGTCAGAAGTGAGGAGTGGAGACGCCAACTCCTCCAAACTTCCCACAAACTCGGCTACAAGCTGCAAGTATAAGTCACAACTGCAGTAACAATGAATGTGCGTACGGCACAGAACGGCTGAGTAGGTTTACTTGTATGGTAAGCTGATAACTCGGCAGAGTTATGGTGTCTTTCCCAGGCTTTTATGGAGTGATGATGAGGTGATGGATGACAGCTGATGACAGCCTAACGGTGCGCACCTGGTGGTACCAAAAAGGGCCAACAGGCCAGTACGCCCTCCAGAGGCCAAAAGGTGCCAGCATGGCAGGGTGCCATCTGGTGGTGGGCCAGCAGTACCTCCTCTTCAGCGGCCCACACAACAGAAGTAGCCAAACTGTCATTCAACATAATTCAATTTGGAATAATGTAGAGGTATTTCACATATTGGGCAGCAGTAACAGTAATATCAAGTCAACTGAAAGATGTTGGAGTGATGTGTATAATACCCTGTGCATGCATACTGTATATTACTGTGCCGAGTGTATGATGGTAATTTCATAGTATAGAAGATGTATAGGAGTGGTAGTTGAAAGACCACCAAGCCTGACATGGTTAAGCCAGATTTTTGGCTATAGTGTCATTCATGATGTTTAAGTCATGTCAAATTTACCACATAATGACAAATGATTAGCTGATCGCTACACCTTCAGCACCACTTATTAAAAGATTTAAGTGAATGTGTGTATATTGGAGCCTGTATGTATAATTTTGACCTTGTGTGAATTACAGAAAATCCAAAATGATTCAAACTTGTGCACCCAATTCTTGTTTTTTTTAAGCCATGAGTGATGTTTGCTGTACAATCATTCCACCCTTACAAAAGAACAGTTTAAAGACTTCAATAAAACTCCAAAATTACCACAACATTCATGACCATAATGAGTGTATGCAAACTTCTAACCACAACTGTAAACTTGCGTATTGAGTGAACATACTGTCCGTCACTGTGTTTTACCAAATTTGGGTGTCAAAATCCGACCCCTCATCTGCATCATGATTAGAGATTAGATTAGATGGAACTTTACTGATCCCCTGGGAAGATTCGCTCAGGGAAATTGAAGTTCCAGCAGCATTGTGTAGCAGCACACAGGGTAAAAAACACACAGAGTATCAAAAGTGAAAGTAAAAAAGAAAAACAGTTTGCAAATATAAATATAAATACACAACATAAATACCAGACATACTGATCAATACTGGTTTGCTGGCTACTACTGCTCCTCTCATTCCCGTCCTCTGTCTTCCTGTTACTCCTCCTCCCCCTGAGTGAGGAGTTGTACAGTCTGGTGGCCTGAGGGACAAAGGAGTTTTTCAGTCTGTTGGTCCTGCACTTGGTAACAGATCAAGCAGGGGACTGCCTTTTGGGGTAAAATATGGCAGGGAACTTGTGTGTCCTGTGGCCACTACAGTAACCATGAAGACCCAAAAGGAACCCTGAACAAGAGACAGCTAACAGGGCTCCAATGAAACAAGAAGTCCTTGGAGGCGGATCACGTGGAGGAGGTGATGACTTGTAACCCAACGGCTGTGAAGGTCCATGAAGGCTGCAGCAGGTACTCAGAACCCGATCATCTGGGATTTACCAGCTATCGGACCAGGCCAAGATCTGTCAAAGACTCTGTGTTGTTGGGAAAGTGTAGTGACACGGACCCACAACAGGGGGCGTAAATGAACGGACAATGGATAAGCCAAAATATAACAATTTAATGTTGCAAACTGTGCACAATGGAATACAGACAAATGCAGTTTGAGAATGATAATCAATTATACGAAAAGTGACGTGTGGGCAGGCTCGAGGATAGAAGACGTCCGTCCAGAGAAGAGCCGGGTCCCACACGGCTTCCACCGCCAACGGATCTGAAGAACACCGGAGCCGACAAGTCCTGAATCTCCAGGTGGCCACCGTCTCCAGCTGTCAGACCTGGTACTGCTGGCAGGAAGCAGAGACAGTTAATGGTGGGTGTGTGGATACACACCCAGTAAATACTCACTCACAGAAACAGTTCCTCCGGGAGGGAGCACCTCCACCTCCGAAATAGGAACACAATAGCAGCTCCTGTTAACCAATTATCTGGTTGGAGTGAGAGGCGAAGACGTCGCTTCTCTCACTACTCACCAACCCAGCTGAAAGTGCACCACAGGAACACGGCTGCAAAGAGATCACACGTAAGTCAACGTTCAGACACAGCAGAGAATATTGCCTAGTTAGTAGATGATATCTCGGCAGCGAGGTGGAGTTGCTGCCTGGCTTTTATGGTGCTGGTGATGATGAGTGACAGCTGGTGCTGATGATGAGTGACAGATGTCACTCCCGGCTGCTCCGGCGCCCTCTCGTGCCTGAAGCCCGCACTTCAGGCAGGGCGCCCTCTGGTGGTGGGCCAGCAGTACCTCCTCTTCAGCGGCCCACACAACGTGTTTTCCAGTGTGCAGTGACATTCCCACATTAAACAAACCCACGCACAGGCATCTCTGGATTGACCTGGATGTAGAATTCCACCATCCTGCTCGGGAATCAGCCAAGAGACAATCCTCCTCGCCACTGATGGATTGCAACAACAATTACCAAATTATTGAACAATTTCGATTAAATGGTCCTAAATAATGACTGCATATACTACATATTGAGCTTCATTCATTCCATGTGCACTATTTTACATTTTTGGTCAAGCTGCACATAGTCAAAGACACCCATTCATACCCACCACTAATGTTCACTTTCATACCAGAAATAACAAACTGAGAGGTATTTATGTTCATTTTGAAATAGTGACTTTTCGCAAACACAGAAACAAATGTATAGGGATAAAACAGCTGTTGTGCCATGCAATGAGTGTCAAGCTGAAACATTTAGCTATAGTTCATTTGGAGCTTTCTGTACATTACAAAATAACATCTGTAAAATAGTATAATTTAAAAATGTCAGCTGGATGTCTTCTATCTTCAAATAAAATAAGCAAATCCAAGAATAGAAGCCAATGATCTCTGAAACGGTGATGGCAAAGTTTCCACCCTACAATTCAATTTCAATTTAAATGTATTTTCATTTATATAGCGCCAAATCACAACAGAGTTGCCTCAAGGTGCTTCACACAAGTAAGGTCTAACCTTACTAACCCCCAGAGCAGCAGTGGTAAGGAAAAACTCCCTCTGAGGAAGAAACCTCAAGCAGACCAGACTCAAAGGGTGACCCTCTGCTTGGGCCAAATGATTACCTGTATCTACGAGGGTTAGGGTTAGGGTCTCGTATTACGGGTCTCGTATTACGGATATGGGCAAATATGCTACATATAGCTAACACTGATGTGGATATATATATATATATATATATACACACTCAACAAAAATATAATATAATAAAATAAATAATATAATAATATATAATAATAATAATAATAATAATAATAATAATAATAATAATAATAATATAATAAATAATATAATAAAAATATATATATTTGCTCCCATTTCGTATGAGATGAACTCAAAGATCTAAAACTTTTTCCACATACACAATATCACCATTTCCCTCAAATATTCATCATCATCAATTTCATCAATTTTATTTATATAGCGCCAAATCACAACAAACAGTTGCCCCAAGGCACTTTATATTGTAAGGCAAGGCCATACAATAATTACGTAAAAACCCCAACGGTCAAAACGACCCCCTGTGAGCAAGCACTTGGCGACAGTGGGAAGGAAAAACTCCCTTTTAACAGGAAGAAACCTCCAGCAGAACCAGGCTCAGGGAGGGGCAGTCTTCTGCTGGGACTGGTTGGGGCTGAGGGAGAGAACCAAGAAAAAGACATGCTGTGGAGGGGAGCAGAGATCAATCACTAATGATTAAATGCAGAGTGGTGCATACAGAGCAAAAAGAGAAAGAAACACTCAGTGCATCATGGGAACCCCCCAGCAGTCTAAGTCTATAGCAGCATAACTAAGGGATGGTTCAGGGTCACCTGATCCAGCCCTAACTATAAGCTTTAGCAAAAAGGAAAGTTTTAAGCCTAATCTTAAAAGCAGAGAGGGTGTCTGTCTCCCTGATCTGAATTGGGAGCTGGTTCCACAGGAGAGGAGCCTGAAAGCTGAAGGCTCTGCCTCCCATTCTACTCTTACAAACCCTAGGAACTACAAGTAAGCCTGCAGTCAAAGAGCGAAGTGCTCTATTGGGGTGATATGGTACTATGAGGTCCCTAAGATAAGATGGGACCTGATTATTCAAAACTTATAAGTAAGAAGAAGAATTTTAAATTCTATTCTAGAATTAACAGGAAGCCAATGAAGAGAGGCCAATATGGGTGAGATATGCTCTCTCCTTCTAGTCCCCATTAGTACTCTAGCTGCAGCATTTTGAATTAACTGAAGGCTTTTCAGGGAACTTTTAGGACAACCTGATAATAATGAATTACAATAGTCCAGCCTAGAGGAAATAAATGCATGAATTAGTTTTTCAGCATCACTCTGAGACAAGACCTTTCTAATTTTAGAGATATTGCGTAAATGCAAAAAAGCAGTCCTACATATTTGTTTAATATGCGCTTTGAATGACATATCCTGATCAAAAATGACTCCAAGATTTCTCACAGTATTACTAGAGGTCAGGGTAATGCCATCCAGAGTAAGGATCTGGTTAGACACCATGTTTCTAAGATTTGTGGGGCCAAGTACAATAACTTCAGTTTTATCTGAGTTTAAAAGCAGGAAATTAGAGGTCATCCATGTCTTTATGTCTGTAAGACAATCCTGCAGTTTAGCTAATTGGTGTGTGTCCTCTGGCTTCATGGATAGATAAAGCTGGGTATCATCTGCGTAACAATGAAAATTTAAGCAATGCCGTCTAATAATACTGCCTAAGGGAAGCATGTATAAAGTGAATAAAATTGGTCCTAGCACAGAACCTTGTGGAACTCCATAATTAACCTTAGTCTGTGAAGAAGATTCCCCATTTACATGAACAAATTGTAATCTAATAGATAAATATGATTCAAACCACTGCAGCGCAGTGCCTTTAATACCTATGGCATGCTCTAATCTCTGTAATAAAATTTTATGGTCAACAGTATCAAAAGCAGCACTGAGGTCTAACAGAACAAGCACAGAGATGAGTCCACTGTCTGAGGCCATAAGAAGATCATTTGTAACCTTCACTAATGCTGTTTCTGTACTATGATGAATTCTAAAACCTGACTGAAATTCTTCAAATAGACCATTCCTCTGCAGATGATCAGTTAGCTGTTTTACAACTACCCTTTCAAGAATTTTTGAGAGAAAAGGAAGGTTGGAGATTGGCCTATAATTAGCTAAGATAGCTGGGTCAAGTGATGGCTTTTTAAGTAATGGTTTAATTACTGCCACCTTAAAAACTTGTGGTACATAGCCAACTAATAAAGATAGATTGATCATATTTAAGATCGAAGCATTAAATAATGGTAGGGCTTCCTTGAGCAGCCTGGTAGGAATGGGGTCTAATAGACATGTTGATGGTTTGGATGAAGTAACTAATGAAAATAACTCAGACAGAACAATCGGAGAGAAAGAGTCTAACCAAATACCGGCATCACTGAAAGCAGACAAAGATAACGATACGTCTTTGGGATGGTTATGAGTAATTTTTTCTCTAATAGTTAAAATTTTATTAGCAAAGAAAGTCATGAAGTCATTACTAGTTAAAGTTAAAGGAATACTCGGCTCAATAGAGCTCTGACTCTTTGTCAGCCTGGCTACAGTGCTGAAAAGAAACTTGGGGTTGTTCTTATTTTCTTCAATTAGTGATGAGTAGTAAGATGTCCTAGCTTTACAGAGGGCTTTTTGTAGAGCAACAGACTCTTTTTCCAGGCTAAGTGAAGAGCTTCTAAATTAGTGAGACGCCATTTCCTCTCCAACTTACGTGTTATCTGCTTTAAGCTGCGAGTTTGTGAGTTATATCACGGAGTCAGGCACTTCTGATTTAAAGCTCTCTTTTTCAGAGGAGCTACAGCATCCAAAGTTGTCTTCAATGAGGATGTAAAACTATTGATGAGATACTCTATCTCACTTACAGAGTTTAGGTAGCTACTCTGCACTGTGTTGGTATATGGCATTAGAGAACATAAAGAAGGAATCAGGTGAAATATTGTTCACAAACCAGTCTAAATCTGTGATAGTGAGCACTTCTCCTTTGCTGAGATAATCCATCCCACCTCACAGGTGTGCCATATCAAGATGCTGATTAGACACCATGATTAGTGCACAGGTGTGCCTTAGACTGTCCACAATTTTGTTTTATTGGGGGGGATACCAGTCAGTATCTGGTGTGACCACCATTTGCCTCATGCAGTGCAACACATCTCCTTCGCATAGAGTTGATCAGGTTGTCAATTGTGGCCTGTGGAATGTTAGTCCACTTCTCTTCAATGGCTGTGCGAAATTGCTGGATATTGGCGGGAACTGGTACACGCTGTCGTATATGCCGGTCCAGAGGATCCCAAACATGCTCAATGGGTGACATGTTCGGTGAGTATGCCGGCCATGCAAGAACTGGGACATTTTCAGCTTCCAAGAATTGTGTACAGATCCTTGCAACATGGGGCCGTGCATTATCCTGCTGCAGCGTGAGGTGATGTTCTTGGATGTATGGCACAACAATGGGCCTCAGGATCTCGTCACGGTATCTCTGTGCATTCAAAATGCCATCAATAAAATGCACCTGTGTTCTTCGTCCATAACAGACGCCTGCCCATACCATAACCCCACCACCACCATGGGCCACTCGATCCACAACATTGACATCAGAAAACCGCTCACCCACACGACGCCACACACGCTGTCTGCCATCTGCCCTGGACAGTGTGAACCAGGATTCATCCATGAAGAGAACACCTCTCCAACGTGCCAAACGCCAGCGAATGTGAGCATTTGCCCACTCAAGTCGGTTACGACGACGAACTGGAGTCAGGTCGAGACCCCGATGAGGACGACGAGCATGCAGATGAGCTTCCCTGACACGGTTTCTGACAGTTTGTGCAGAAATTCTTTGGTTATGCAAACCGATTGTTTCAGCAGCTGTCCGAGTGGCTGGTCTCAGACGATCTTGGAGGTGAACATGCTGGATGTGGAGGTACTGGGCTGGTGTGGTTACACGTGGTCTGCGGTTGTGAGGCTGGTTGGATGTACTGCCAAATTCTCTGAAACGCCTTTGGAGACGGCTTATGGTAGAGAAATGAACATTCGATACACGAGCAACAGCTCTGGTTGACATTCCTGCTGTCAGCATGCCAATTGCACGCTCCCTCAAATCTTGCAACATCTGTGGCATTGTGCTGTGTGATAAAACTGCACCTTTCAGAGTGGCCTTTTATTGTGGACAGTCTAAGGCACACCTGTGCACTAATCATGGTGTCTAATCAGCATCTTGATATGGCACACCTGTGAGGTGGGATGGATTATCTCAGCAAAGGAGAAGTGCTCACGATCACAGATTTAGACTGGTTTGTGAACAATATTTGAGGGAAATGGTGATATTGTGTATGTGGAAAAAGTTTTAGATCTTTGAATTCATCTCATACAAAATGGGAGCAAAACCAAAAGTGTTGCGTTTATATTTTTGTTGTGTGTATATATATATATATATATATATATATATATATATATATATATATATATATATATATATATATATATATATAGTGCCCTGGCTGATGTGTTGTTACAAAAGCCTGTATCTATTATGGTTCCTAAGTATGAAGCATTACAATAAGGGTGATTTTGCCATCATCCACCCTTGTGTACAAATGCATCAATGTATGTATCTTGCATCGTCATGGCATGTGCAATGCCATGACGACAGTCGTTTGACCAAAAGCTTGGTTATAAAGAAATGAAAAAGTATTGCATGGATCTAAGTGTGCCAAAAAATTCTTTAACTGTATCGTGCATTTAACATTGATCAGGCTATATATATCACCCTGGCAAAGTTTTTGAACTGATAAATTGATTTCATTTCTTGATTGTTTAACTATGTCTCAGAAAGGGGTCCGGACTCTTGCCATCGTCCAAATTTGGTGTATTTGGGCATATTTTGTAGTAAAAGTAGTTGTGTCTGCTTGTGTACATTTTTTCGGTGGGGAGGTGAGGTGTACACGGAGTAGAATCAGAACACTGAGTAAAGTTGGTTTGTGTCTCATCTTGCCTGTAGATAGTAATGTGTTCATCCAGGAGGTCCACTTTACATACGCAGTCACGTTTCCCTCTGAGGGGCGTCCAGACCCAAATAAGTCCATGACGGGGTTGGCTCTGCGCATTTTTTGATATTTCCTTTTATGTTTCCCCAAATCTGTGTGCTGTGTGGATCCGTGTGGTCTCTGTGACATTTCAAGCCTCATGGCTGTTCAACACTGTTTAGCTTTACAAGCCTACGCCCCTCATGCAGCAGAGGAGGAGGAGGAGGAGGTGGAGGGAGGAGGAGGCTGTTTGTCCCTCCATAGTCCTGACCTCCAGAAGTCCAGCAACCTGAGATCCTCAATGAAATATTTAACGCTTCAGTTTTATCCGCAGTGCGTTAGACAAGATAAACTGCAGGACTCCATGACGTAATGCTAAAGCTGCACGGCAGCTGTTTGATTGGCCCTCAGCGAGCAGGATGATCAGGTGACCTGTGCCACTGCGGCCTTTTAATGCATTATGATGCCCCCAGGCTGGACATTAGGCTCACAGGCTGTCTGCTGCAGGTTCTGATCAATGACTGCTGGCTGCAGGCCTTTCCATAGAGAAGCTTTTAGCAGCACCTATGTATTCTTTTAATGAATGCTCCAGTAGAGCGCGAGATGTGCTCGTAAGTCTTTACATTTTCCAGCATGCCTTATTTCATTTGGGTGTCTTTCAACTAAACTGGTGCACCGTGCACTCACGATCAAGCTTTTTACTTATTTGTTTCCAAAAGAAAACCTGACACCGGTCAGTTGGTGATCACCAACAAATAGGCTGGTTTGGGTGTCTTGTTCGGGGCTCGCTCGGGTTACAGGCTTGATTTCAGAAGCGCATTAGGGGTGCATGAGGTGCAACAATGCAATGATCTCCGAGGGATTACTAATACATGACCCGCTGATTAGAACGAGGCCCTGTTCCCAATTACAGATGTCCTTGTGAGTGTTGACTCAACCATTGTACTTCATAAAAACCAGCAAGCAATCAACGCATTTGTGAATTATTATTATTACTAGTGCGTTGCCTGTGGGGATCCACGGGCTCAAGATTGGGTAGTGTTTATAAAATAGGTAACTGACATTTTTCAAGGGCAGTAATAAATTATGCAAAGTTTCTATAATGATTTGGAATGGTATGTGAGTCCAGAATGTAATGTCCATTGTTCACTGTAATATCTGTAATTTCTCCAACAATATTAGTCCTATCAACGTTCTGTTTTGACTGTTTTGATTCATCCTTGACCCAAAATACATAAGCATACCAAACGACAAATGTCAGCTCTCCCCAGTTTGTCCATGTTCGAAGCCATACACACGCATGCATGCATGCATACATCATACAGAGAGGCCATTCGGCTTTTAAGATATACATTATTATTATTATTATTATTATTGTGAAATAAAGCCAAAACAATTAGTCAGTCAGTCTGTAGCAACTATTTTCTTAATCACTAAATCATTTAAGTAATTTTTCAAGAAAAATGTCTAACTTCTTCCTGCTTCTCAGATGGGGTTCTTTTTATTGGAAATGACCAAAAGATAGACTGGTTTAAAAAATTTTGTTTCTTGTTTTAATTGTTGTTGTTATCCTGTACTTGTTTTAAATGGGTTTAAGCAAAATATAAGGTGTTTGTTTGTTTGTTTGTTTTAAACATATCTAAAATGCACTGGAAAACTAATTCTGTGAATTTACTTGATTTAAATGTTTACATCACTGTACATGATCAGAATGTGTGCAAATAACACAATTTTCTTCTATATAGTGCCATTTAAGCTAACACTAGTTGAATTGTAACCAATTTTAAAGTTTGAAAACAAGGCTATTCTTTTGACTGGTTTAACATTAGCAGACTGGATGTAGGTGCTTCCATTGAATCAAATCAAATCAAATCAACTTTATTTATAAAGCACTTTAAAAAAAACAGCTGCTACTGAAAAAAAGTGCTGTACACAAGGGGACATAAAAGGCAACAAACTACGAAGTACAAGTAAAAAACAAGCCCCAAAAAATTAAAACTAAAACAAGTAAAAACAGTTCAAACAACCAAAACAGATTGAGAATCTTATTCTGGGTTAAAAGCCAGTACATAAAAGTGGGTTTTAAGATTAGTTTTAAAAACAGAAAATGAAGAAAATGAATTAAATGTGAATACACTGGTGTTAAAATTAAAAAAAGATGTTAGACACGTAACAGACTGGCTGTAAGTGAACCACATTTTAAAACAAGTTCAGATTTTATAATTGGTATTATTTTAAATATTTCCCAACCAATGCTAGCAAATTCTCTTAAACTGGGTTTATATAGTTTAATTTGAGATAGTCTGGTTTTGACTTATATTAAGATGTTCTACAAAAAAGACAGACTGATTTTAAATGGGTTTAAAGTACATTTTGAAACAAGTCCAGATATTTGAACTGTTTTAAATATTTTCTGATAAATTCTATAACCCGATCTCATGGAAAATTTGTGATGGTGGCCCCAAAAGTGATTTCATCAATTTGTTTGTGATACTGTCACACAGACTGGTTTAAAATCCTTTAAAGCACATTTTAAAACAATTTCAAACTTTAGTTGGGCTTTGTTTTTTGCACTATTTTAAGTATTTCCCAACCAACAATAAGAAACTGTGTTATATCTGGTTTAATTTGAGATAGCCTGTTATTTATTTATATCAAAATGTTCCACATCAAAGACAGATTCTTTTAAACTGCTTTTAAAGCATTCTGCACATGTTTTGAACTGGTTTTAACTAGATTTTTTTTAGCTATTTTTGAACTGTTTTTAAACAGTTCTCAAACAACAGTAATAAATGGTGTTAAACTAGGTTATGACTGATTTAATTTAAGAAAGTCTGGTTTTGAGTTGCATTAAGATAGTTTAAAACAATTTTAAGACAATGTGGACATGTTTTAAACTGGTAACATATAAGATCTTTTGTGTTTAAACACAAAATATATTTAAACAATTATAAACTAATGATCAAATGTGTTAATCACTTACAATTGGTTTGAGATTATATGTTATTGTCTCATCTTAAAATGGTGTACATGAAAGAAAAACTGCCTGAAGTGCTTTTAAACCACTATGAACATGTTTTATATGGGTTACAACCAGATTTGAGCGGTTTTAAAAATGCTTTTAAACCATTCTCAACCAACGGCAATAAACTCTCAAACTGGGTTATAACTAGTTTAATTTGCAACAAAACAGTTTTGAAAGATGTTCTGTATCAACTTGATTTAAGTGCTTTATAACCACATTTTAAAACTACTTCATATTTTAGAAAGTTTTAACACTGTTTAATGTACTTCTTAAACAGGGGTATGAGTAGTTTAATTAATAATCCATATCAAAGACAGACTGCGCTATAGGGATTTTAAACAACTGTGAACATGTTTTATACTGGTGATTAACATATACTTTGTGCTGGTTTTAAACAAATGTAAACTAATGTTCAAATCTGTTAAAGGCTGAAAAACAGTTTGAGATAATTTGTCTTTGATTTGTATTAAAATTATCTTTTTAAAAAACAGACTGTTTGAATGGCTTTGAAACAGGTTTACACAAAATTTTTTAGCTGTTTTATAATTGTAAACAAGACCAAATTAGTTGTTTTAAGCTATTTAAAACGTAAATTAGTGGTAAGTCAATTTAAACCTTAAAGCACACAGATATCACATACAAAATGGTTTAAACTCTTTTTCAGTCATATTGGTGTTGAATCAGCTTTCTGAATCATATTTTATACAACCCAGTCTCACGAGTTTGCACTTTTGGTGACAATATCACGAACCAATAGATATTTTGTGATGCTGAATCACGACTTGCCGTGAGATATGGTAGATTTTATACAGATGTAAAGCAATACTAGTTCGGTTTAAAACAGATTTTACCTGCTTTGTTGAATTTTTGTAAAGCAAGCTAACAATCTCTCATGGGTTCTGAGATCTTTTTAATTTATTTATCTTTTTACTGTATTTTTGGTGGCATCAAACAAAAATAATCACAATTGATTGCAGCTCTATTTTAACTGTGTTATATGGCGCATTATTCTTTCTATTTATATTATTTCATTATAATCACGAATAATATTGTGGTGTTTTGTGTATTTTGTTGTTTATAGTTGACAGATAATTTAGTAATTTTGTTTGTTTGGGCAGAATTATTAATAAAACAAAGTGTAATTTTGTCTTCACTTTTCTGATGCATTCATCCTTCCTTTTCTATTCCGTATCTTTACGCACTTTATCTCCTCGAGCACATTATTATCTCATCCTGGATGACACGTTTGGCACGAGCGCGCTGCGTCCATCTGATCCTCACCTGTTTCATCTGAACCAAATGAGCACTGAAATATTCATGGAGGATCTCTCACACAGCCGAGCCGTGGCTCCGGTTTCAGTTGGTCCAGGTGGAGACCACGTCCAGGTTTTGGAGAGCTTTGGATCTCTCCACGCGACGAGTCATCGCGGATTGATTTCACCGCCGCCATTCTCACTGAAACAAAGTGTAATCGAACCCGGTGCCACCGTCTCTAAATATTAGACGAGCTTTGTCCGCCAGGTTATCTGCCTAATTATCAACAACAGGTCAGTGGAGTGCGCGGAGGAGCGTGGGCAGAGCGCGCGCTCATGTATTTAAAGACGTCCGAATGCGAACTGGCCCCATCTGACGGCGCTCTGTGCGTAAAAAGCCTGGTGGTGGTGCAGACCTTCAGGACGCGGACTGAGGCCTCTGGAGAGCTACCCGCGTCAGGTTGTATGCTTTTAAAGAAAAATATTGAGCCTACGTCCACCGTGCGGGAATGTGCGCACAGCGCCGCCACGTTTTTTTTTTTTTTTTTTTGGTTTGTTTTTTTTACGCGCGCCTTGAACGCGCCATCTGGACGCGGTCATTTGATCCTGCTTCTGCAGCATCTCGATCCGAGAACTGCAGCACCCACAGACTATCCCATCGTGAGGAGGGGGTGGGAAGATGCGCCAAAGCGTTTTTACTCGTTTATGAGGAAAAACGCAGCGCAGATACACAACCCCCCCCCCCCCCAAAAAAAATAATAATAATAATAAAAAAAACGTGAGAATGGGCTGGAATGTCACAGAATGTGGGCCAAAGTAAACAACACAGGCCTCCAGGCTTCTGGTTTGGTCAAAAAGGCCTATTTGGGAAAAGGTGCCGATCAGGTTTGGGTGACTTTTTTGTGGTTATTTTCCAGATTAAGGCAGCAGGAGTATGGAAATGTTTGAAAACGTGCTTGTGCAATGATATTAAAATTCGTTGTTGACCGATTAATTTGATTTTATTACAATTTAATCGTCTGTAACCGAATTATTATAAACATACACGAAGAAAAATATGAATTAAAGAAGGGGGTTGGTCCAAATTAGGCTATTCGTTAGGAAACCGTTTAATCCGGAGAGATTAAAAAACCCAAACCTCAATGCGCAGCCCGCCGCAACACTTTTTTTTTTAATTATCCTTCGCAAACCGGCTTCATCCGCGGCCATCGGGCTGCAGGACGCTGGATTATTTCTGTGGTGCACGATCAGATGATTTTAAACTAGTATTTTGGGCAAATCCCAGGAGTTAGGTGCAGAAATCGGGACGGAATCCCGTTTACAGTCGCGGAAACCTGTCAGTTTTCTGTGCGCTTTGCGTCATTTGCAGCTTTGCCTTAAAAAATTAAACTAAATTGATTCCAGAATTATTTAACCGTCTGTGAGGAAGGAAGGAAAATAATCATTTGTAAGATTTGTGATTCTATTCCGGTTGGTGCTGCGCTCTTTGTGCGTTTGCGCCTTTAAAAAGGTGCGCGCCTTCCTCGCTTTTTATGTCTGCCGGTGTGCAGTTTGGACGCGCAGGCAGGTAAAAGGGAGGAGGTGGGGAAAAGAGAGAGAGCGTGAGACGGAGCGAGAGAGGTGGTGGGGGGAGCCGGTGGGAGAGGAGGAGAGGAGCGCAGAGCTGAAAATGACATTTGATACTCAGGAAGTTCAGGACGCCGCTTGGATTTCTTTTGTTTCTTTGTAATTCCGCGGCGCTGCTGCGCACGACGCACACCGGGAGGCTCGCGCCGCTCCAAAACGACTTAAACATTTGGAAGGAGAAAAAATAAATTAATCCAAAGTGTAGTTTTTGGATTATAATGTGCGACGGCTTCGACTTTGAGTGCAGTGTAGCTGCAGCAGACGTGACGCACCGCGATGGAGCCGCGCAGGTATGAGGAACATTTTATCCTTCAAACACAAAATCTAAACCTTCGATTATTCATGGAAAGGACGCATCAGCATTAAAGCACGATTTGTGGAATTTTATATTTTAGAAAGAGTCCAAAAAAGGAGCTGTAATTGATTTAAACCGAACTTTTAAGATACCCTGCAGGGCCTTCTTTGTGGAATTCACCAAAAAGAAAAAAAAAAAAAAAAAGAAAAAAATTCAATGCAGCTTTCAGACTTTTTTTTAACATGCAAGTAGATTTAAAAAAATAAAAAGCAATCGAAATAATATTAATTTGCTGGCAAGAAATATCTACAATTCATAATGGCTGCGCGTAAAATTATAATAAAACAATATCTGATCTAATTTAAATAAAATAATCGCTTATAAATGTTTTAAAACTTTTTTTTTTTCTCATTTGAAACATTTGCGCATCCAGTATTTGGTGCCTGCTGGTGAGGTTGGATGGAGCTGCAGGACTTTACTGATAAATCCTCCTGAAATAACCGTGAAGTTGTCGATTTGTAGAGTCGCTGTTCAGACAAATGCGATTAAGTGAAGCTGCTCTGAGGCCAAATTAATGACGGCACAAACAAAAAGCCAGCCCGTGGCGTGCAGTGGGAACATTTCAATAGAATAAAGCCTGCAGCTAAATCCACCTGCTGCTAAACGGTGGGGGGAGGGGCGGATCCCGGGGGGGGGGGGGGGGGGGGGGGTGTCTTGAAAAAATAAAATAATAAAACTTACATATAGTTATGTGTCGGCAGTGCAGTGTTTTTAAAATAAAATCTGCATTTTTATATTTGTAAAAATATATATATTGTATAGAAATTATACAATAATAACAATTGGTGTTCTTTTATTATTATTATTGCTTCATTTTACATTCTTTAAACAATATATAATAATTTTATCTGAAGTACATTCAAATCTGCATATACATTATTATTGTTGTTGTTGTTATTATTATTGTTATTGCTGTTATTGTTGCTTCTCAATAACTACACTATTATTATAACAATAAATAAAATGCATTTTTGGGTTGAATATATATCAAAATATGTAAAAGCCACTTGATTGCTGCTAAAACGTGTGTAAAATATTAACACACACACACACACACACACACACACACACACACACACACACACACACACACACACAAGCATTAAAATTACTGAAATGGACTGTTTCCTATTCTTCCTATTTTTTTAATGCTGCCCTACAAATTTGGATGCACTTCAGACAAAATTATTATTTCGATAAGGTGAAAACAATAACAACAACAATATAATTCATAATCATTTATTAGTGTGATAAAAAGTGTAAAACAGTGCATAAAGAAGCAACTTTTATACTTGTATTTACAAGTATAAAAATTGTCAAGAGATAAAAATGATTATATATATATATATATATATATATATATATATATATATATATATATATATATATATATATATATATATATCCCCCAAAGAAAAAACTATAAAAATTGTTAATACTGCTAAATGCTGCAAAACAACACAACAACAATAATGATAATAATAATAATAATAATAATAATAATAATAATAGTCGTAGGTCCAAGCAACGTTAGATATCAATATGGCTTCTGCGATATAAGTCCAACATCTCATTTTAAGAATAGTTCATATCTTCTAAAACTCTCCTTCATTGCTGAGTGGAAGAACCCAATCATACCTTTAAAGGACACAGGTTTCTGTTCAACTTTTAGTGCTATTGATTTCTCCAGGAAATGGTGATGGGAGTCTTGCTCAGGGAGCCATTTGGGCGTCTGAGGAATCACTTAGTACACGGTTTGATCGCTGGGATCAATGGAAGCTCCGTGCACTGCAGGGCCCAGGGCGGGGCGCGTGAGGCCCTGTGGAACCCGGTCCGGGTACTCTGATCTGGATAGTCTACAGGGATGCTTCTGACTGCAAGGTCAGGAGACGGGATGAAGGTTATCATTCAGCTGCAGTGTCCTGCTGCAATATTTCAGTTATTATCGAGCAGAGTTCTGCTTTTCTAATTACATTTTCAAACTCGCCCCTATATGACTCTGATGCAGCAGTTTGTGCTTTTTGTAGAATAATTACAGATTTATCTGAATTTCTATGACACATCATCTGAAATCACGACTCGTTCACTGACTTTGGCCTTCGGCTATTTTCATTCAGATTTGCAGAGACGAAAATGGAGATTTACAATTAAATGTTTAGATGAACATTCAAAAGAGATTTTATGTGTTTATTTTACTGTAATAATCTCCAAATGCGGGACAGTGACGGGGTAAGTGAAGCAGTCGAAATATGGAGGTAGGTTACTGTCATAAAGGTTGTTAATATCAGGTTTAACAATGTTTGGATGGTCATTAAGAAGAAGAAGGTTATGGGGTTAAATATAAATAATTTAAAATAATAGAAAACATAAGTGACAAGTGTTAAACATAGCAAAAAATGCATGAAGTCTGGTATTTGTTGGGATTCTGCATGGCGTTAAGGAGGAACAATAATCTTGAGTAAGAGCTCCCAATTCGCAAAAAAAAAGAAAAAAAAAAAAAAGAAAGAAGCTTAATCCCAGCCATCTTTCTTTTTGTAGAAATCTATCCAACTGGATGCATGCTTTTATTTTGTTGTCGTCTTTGAGACACGCCTTCCTTTATCTTGCTACTGGGCTCGTTGCATCAGTCCACTGCAGTGCGGTCCAACGCATCTCGAGCCCAAATGTGTCACTGCGGTCTTTTCAGCACCGGCTGATGCTCCTCTCCCTGTTTTCCACTGTTTCTCCTCTTAATGCTCCAGATTTCATCTGCTATCCTCACGCGGGTGGAGCTAGCGTAGCTTTGGGTTGTGCTGTAGGCCGGCGTGGCGGCGGTGCCGGGTGGCGATTGTGACTCCTGTTCTGTGTATGGCACTGGTAGAATTCACTGTGAGAGCTCACTATCAGTGAATTACCATAGGGCCATAAACAGAGCAGAGAAAGAACCACTTGATGACGCCTGCTTGCGCTCGCGGCTTATGGCTTTCCTCTTTCGTGCTGGTGGGTTGGGTGAAAATGATGTAATGGCTGTGGCGGAGTTGCATGATCTGCGCCGCACATGTCTCTCTGTATATTTGGACGTCTTCTCTGTCCCAGCATATCGATAACAGCAGCTGCTTGCATTTGGACCCTCCGAGCCACTCCTCTTCTTTGCCCATTTTGGCACTAGCACATTTTTGCTTCTGTATACATACTTTGAGCAATTATGTGTAGTGCCAATATAGGACAAGATAGACTTCCATCATTTCATGCAACCTTGGATTAGGATCTTCTCTGTATTAAACATTTCTCTTTTGGTATCTGTCTGTTTAAGATTGCACATTACTGTCGTCCAACCCTTCTGGACACGTCTTTTTCATTGTCAGGTTAAATTCACCAACAAAGAAGATCCAGGTGCAACATTAAATAACCATCTGACTCTCCTTCCTATGTCCAACTCTGTTTAAAAATAAATACCCACCATGTTTAAACTGCCTTCTCACCCCTGTGACTTTCAAGAGGTCTGGCAGTTCTCTGGTGGTGTTTGGCAATGGTAGAACTCACACTGGTGAGGTAGATGGATCCGGTGGTTCTAGACTTGCCAACTACTACTTGAGAGCGTCCACCAGCTGACCAAGACCTTCTTTTCTGAAGCAGAGAATTATCTTGAAGATATTTTAGTCAGTGAGTGAGTGGCTGCCGGTGATGAAGGGTGGGGTGAGACTATGTTCCTCCCCTACACACCCTGGCCTCAAAGCTCCAGATTGCCCTTCAAGGATGCCCTTGTAGACTAGTCGGGACACTTTCAGGCAAATGAGACTGTGAGCAACATGAAAAGGTCCACAAATTGAATACACTATATTCTTCCATACTTATCCTATCGTATAGTCTAGTGTAGTAGACTGCTACAGGATGGTCACAATTCCTCTTCCTGGAGATCATCTACCCTGCATGTTTTCCAATTCTCCAAGCTCCATCCACTACTAATTAACACAGTCAGGTGTGATCAGCCAAGACTTAGGACACATCAAATGATGCATTGCATGCGGTTGGCAAGGGTGTATATGGAAAACTTGTAGGACAGGTGATTGCCACAACCAGGATTTGTTGATGCCTGGTAGACACTATAGCACAGTGCACTAGACGTGACTATAGTTTAGTGTACTACACACAGGTGTCATTTCTTCAATTCTTTGCTACAAGCTTATAGTTTACTGGAGTAGACCAGACTACAACCGAGTAGGTAGTTGTCGACTGTAATTTCTACCTCTAATTCCCAATCCTGGTCCTCAGGGAACCCCTAACCTGTACATTCTTTATGTTTCCATGGTTGGCCATAAGGTGATTTGCTCAACCAGGTGTACTCAGCCAATTAGAATCTAAATGGCACCTGACTGAGCTAATCAGCTTTTGGCAGAGGAGAGAGAGATGAGAAATGTGCAGGTTATAGGGTCCCTCGGAATCAGGATTGGGAACCATTGGTGTAAGACATTAGACTAGATTATAGTTTGGTATATCAGGCACAGGGATATAATATATTTGAATATAAGATATAGTCTAGTGCAGTTGACTATAGTCTAGTAAATTGTCACATAGACTTCACCTAGTATAATATGTCTATATCTAGACTATAGCTCTGTAGACAGAATTATACTAGGATGTAGTCTTACAGTCTATGGTCTAGTCTCTAGACCATAGACTGTAAGACTATAGTGGATCTAGTGGATGAGATTAGATTATATTCTAGTAGACTATAGTCTTGACTATAATCTAGACTGTAGCCTAGTAGTGTCATGTACCAACCTAGTAGAATAGTCTATATCTAGACCAGGAGTGGTCAACAAGGGCCAAGGGCAGGCTTTCCTTGCAACCAATCACCTCAGCAGATGGGTTTACTGATGAGCTTCTCCTGTGAACATAAACACCTGATGATTGGTAGCTGATTGGTAGATGACTGGTAGCAAGGAAAACCTGCAGTGTGTTGGCCTTTCATGGCACATGATTGCCCACTCCTGATCTAGATGATGGCTTTGTAGACAGAATTCTACTAGGATGTACAGTTGTATGCAAAAGTTTGGGCACCCCTGATCATTTTCATGATTTTCCTTTATGAATCATTGGTTGTCTGGATCAGACATTTCAGTTAAATATATCATATAGCAGACGAACACAGTGATATTTGAGAAGTGAAATGAAGTTTCCAGCATTTACAGAAAGTGTGCAACAATTATTTAAACAAAATTGGGCGGGTGCATAAATTTGGGCACCCTTGTCATTTGATTGATTTGAATACATTTAGCACTAATTATTGGAACACAAAATTGGTTTGGTATGCTCATTGACCCTTGACCTCCTTACATAGGTGAATCCAATCATGAGAAGGGGTATTTAAGGTGTCCATTTGCAAATGTCTCTCCTCTTTGCATCTCTTCTAATGAGTGGCAACATGGGAGCCTCTAAACAACTCTCAAATGACCTGAAATCAAAGATTGTTCAACATCATAGTTTAGGGGAAGGATACAAAAAGCTATCTCAGAGATTTCAGCTGTCAGTTTCCACTGTGAGGAACATAGTGAGGAAATGGAAGACCGCAGGCACAGTACTAGTTAAGGCCTGAAGTGGCAGGCCAAGAAAAATCTCAAATAAGCTGAAGCAAAGGATGGTGAGAACAGTCATAGTCAACCCACAGACCTGCTCCAAAGACCTACAACATGATCCTGCTACAGATGGTGTCTCTGTGCATTGTTCAACTATACAGCGCACTTTGCACAAGGAGTAATGTGTACATTTTCTGTGTACATGGCACAAACAGAGTGGTAAATCACGTTTGGACAAGCCAGCTTCATTTTGGAATAAGGTGCAGTGGACTGATGAAACTAAAATTGAGTTATTTGGACATAACAAGGGGTGGTATGCATGGCTGAAAAGAACACAGCATTCCAAGAAAAACACTTGCTACCTACAGTAAAATCTGGAGGTGGTTCCATTATAGATAGATAGATAGATAGATAGATAGATAGATAGATAGATAGATAGATAGATAGATAGATAGATAGATAGATAGATAGATAGATAGATAGATAGATAGATAGATAGATAGATAGATAGATAGATAGATAGATAGATAGATAGATTTTATTGTCATTACAACAAGTGCTGTGTGGCTGTGTGGCCAGTGCAGGTACTGGAAATCTTGTTAAAGTTGAGGGTCACATGGATTCCAGTCAATATCAGCAGATTCATGAGAACAATGTTCATGAATCAGTGACAAAGTTGAAGTTGCGTCTTTCAACAAGACAACAACCCTAAACACTGCTCAAAATCTACTAAGGTATTCATGCAGAGGAACAAGTACAATGTTCTGTCCCCAGACCTGAATATTATTGAAAATCTGTGGTGTGATTTTAAGTGGGCTGTCCATGCTCAGAAACCAACAAACCTGAGATGTTTTGTAAAGAAGAATAGTCCAAAATACCTTCAACCAGAATCCAGAATCTCATTGGAAGCTATAGGAAGCGTTTAGAGGCTGTTATTTCTGCAAAAGGAGGATCTACTAAATCTTGATGTATTTTATCTGTTGGGGTGCCCAAATTTATGCACCTGCCTAACTTTGTTTAAAGACTTATTGCATTCTTTCTATAAATCCTATAAACTTCATTTCACTTCTCAAATATCACTGTGTTTGTCTGCTGTATGGTAAATTTAACTGAAATTGCTGATCCAAACAACCAATGATTTATAAAGGAAAATCATGAAAATCATCAGGGGTGCCCAAACTTTTACATACAACTGTAGTCTCGCAGTCTATGGTCTAGTGGATGAGACCAGACTATATTCTAGTAGACTGTAGTCTTGACTATAATCTAGAGACTATAGCCTAGTAGACCATAGTGTATACTACAGTACATGATATACTGCACTAGACAATATTTTAGACAGTGCACTAGACCAGACTGTAGTATACTATGTTCATGGATATTTTTTTAAACTCTTTCTTTAAGAGTTTATTGTAGTAAACTAGACTTTCACCTCACAAACTGTAATCACTATAGACTATAGTTTAGACTGTAATCTTGTAGACTGTATTGTACACTATATTCAACCCAAGCTCACGCCATTTCGTGATGGCATCACAACAAAGCAAATTAATCTATTTGTTCATGATACCATCATGAAAAGTGCCACATTTTTGTGATAGGAGCCCAAATTCATTTTGTGATGCTATCGCGACATGCGGGGTGACACTGGGGCATCTGTGGAGGTTAGGGGAAGGGAGGGGGCTCAGAAGGGGTAGGGTTAGAAATGGCAAAATGAATTAAAAAGGTGTCACGAAAATGTGACATTTCGTGACGGCAACACGAAAAAAGCATGAGACTGGGCTGTCTAGAATTTAGTATACTACACCAGACATAGTTTAGTACACTAGACTCAGGGATCATTTCCTCAATTCTTGGTTTGAAAATGACTATTTTTAGACAGTTTTGTCCCACTGCCGATAATGACGGCAGTTGGAAAAGTTGTTTGTTCACTCATTGAAGGGCAGGTTTAGTTTGATGCCCAACTGTGCGTTAGTATGTATATATGTACATCCACCGACTCAGGGGTGCCAAAAAGGGGAGAATAAGGAGAAGCATTCCAGGAGCCCATGATTTACAGAGGCCCAGAAAGGCCCCTAATACAATTACAATACTGACAAAATAATAGGGGGGGGGGGGGGGTGACCCAGTAAGATTTCCTTTTATGGGGCCCAAAATCCCTGGCGGCACCCCTGAATGTTGTGCATTTGTGTATATCTGGTATCTGTTTTTAATTTGCTTAGTTTGATTGCCTGATTTAGATTTTCTAGAACACATCACCTTTCTTATTATGGGGTATTTTTGGTCCAAACTTTGTTACCCCTATTATGTTGGTGAAATGGTGCATAATACTGTAATGTCAGCACATCCCAACATTATGACATGATTTATTTTTTCCGCCAGATGTCAATGTGTTTGATCGCCATCTATCTGCGCAGTGATTATTCCTGCTCTGCTGGTAAGATGATGATATGGAGTAATGTGAGTGCAGCTCTGCAGTGTGAGGGGCTCAGTGGTCCAGAGGGCTCACTATGCAGTCTGCACCAAACAACCGGGAGTCTCTCTCTTAGCTCAGTGGCATAATTGGCAAACCTTGTGGTGTCATCTTACCATCCTCTTTCAATGCAGCCTTTTTCCCCCCTCCCCTCCTTCCCATGCAAAAAGGGCGGAGAGCAAATGAGTCTCTCTCAGATGTTTGCTTCAGTTCGCTCTAAGAGTCCATTGGCAGTGTGGCTCGGAAATCTGCTTCGTACTGAGCTCCATACATCTGGGTCAGGAGCTGTTAATGTAGGTGACAGTGGGATCTGGGGATTAAAACCTTTATCTGCCTTTGCATAAATCCTGCTTTATAGCCTCCACTTCAGCTTTAGCTAATATGATTTGCATTGTTACCAGTTTGCCTTTGGCCAAGCTCTATTTGATCTGTCTGGGCTTTGTTACCGCACCTTGCATCGATGCACATTGGCGGTTGAAATACAAATGAACAGGTTGTGGCAATGCACAGATGAGTTGACATAAAAGAGCTGGACCTGACGTCATAGTCATCATAGATCTGGGGTCTTATTGTGCAAAATCCGTCTGCATCTACCATGATCACTTAAATATGGTTGGTTTTCAAAGACCTTCAGTTCTGCAACTGTGTTTGTTAAAATTACCCTGTTACACGCAAAATTTAGAGCTAAAAAGATAGCATTGCTGATGACATGCCACGCCCATTGCTCTCTTGAGTGACACACCCAGTATGTGGGAGAGAGAAGATTTAGCCATGCCCTCTCAATTTATTCAATTTATTTCATTTATATAGCGCCAAATCACAGCAAAGCTGCCTCAAGGTGCTTCACACAAGTAAGGTCTAACTTTATCAACTCCAAGTGCAAGCACACAGGCCATAGTGATAAGGAAAAACTCCCTCCGATGATTTGAGGAAGAAACCTCAAGCAAACCAGACTCAAAGGGGTGACCATCTGCTTGGGCCATGCTACCGACACACTTGACAATACAAATATAGAGGAAATTTTGGGAGTCCATGCTGGTGTCCAGGATGGGAGGCTTGCAGAAGAAGACACCCACTCCCATTTCTGGATAGAGCTGCACCTCAAACAGAGAAAGAAATAACTGATTCAGGTGGCAGAAAGACAACAAATAAGGTATGTATGTTTGTTATGTAGCTTTGTAGTGCAGGTAGCCCAGAGGGATGAGTTGCATTATGTAGACTTGGCTTCAATTCTTGATCACACTACCCATCTGTGTCCATGGTTAAGACACTTCACCTGCATTGGGTACCAATCCTTATTGGGGAAATGACCTGTGATGGACTGGTGTCCCATTCAGGAGGAGTTATCTCATCTGCGTTACCAGGGGCACCACCTGGGATTTTGTGCCCCATGAAGACAAATCTTATTGGCCCCCCCCCCCCCCCCCCCCCACCCCATATTATTTTATCAGTATTATAATTATATTAGGGGCATCTCTGGGCCCCTGTCAATCATGGGTTGCTAGAATCCTTCACCTTATTCTCCCCTTTTCGGCACCACTGTGCATCACTCTAGGGACTCTGGACACAAGCACAGGCAGAAATGGGCAACAGGGCCACTGGCTGTGCCTCCACTCAGGGGCTGCATGCTGCAAAGGCTGCATTTGTTGACTGCATGTATCAATAGTGGCACCATTAGGTTGTCTCTTTTTTAAGGCTTCTTGGAATGCAAACAATGAATGCAGCCTTCTTTCCTGAAAAACAAAGGATACAACATGTATATTCTTCACGGTCCAAACAATCACAAGAATCATTGTAAGATTTTTTTCCCCAAGACAAAATGGATGGTAAATTTAACAAAACAATAGTATAATTTCAAACTCCATATGTACCATAATAAATTAGCAATGTTTACAAGTGAAGTATAAGTAAGTGATAACAAATGATGAAAGGCAGGTTATGTCCATTATGTTTGCTTGTTGCATGCAGCTGTCTTGGTTGCATGGCGACAGGGACTATGGGCAGGATAAGATAATTACACAATTGCAAAATGTACCATAGGCTAGAGAGTCTCAGAACGGTTGGGTTCTGCAGTCTCAGGAGGCCACATCTTCATAGAATGCAGCCTTCAAAGGATGCAACCCCTGAACTGAGGCAGAGGCAATATTGGACTTCTTGTTCTTCTTCTTCTAGCCTTATTAAGGTAGAAGGGGTATGGCTAACATCAACCCCTTTCTATTTCAATTACCTGACACTGAAACAGCTACTTTCTTAGGGACTTGAATTTTTATTTTTTATTATGAAGTTGAAGAGGTTATGTTTTTGCTCATTTGTTTGTTATTCTGTTTGTGAACAGTGTGATGCCAACAATTGTTCATATAGCTTTATGAATTTTTTACTGAAGATTCATATCCTGATAGGAAACACCTGATTCAATTTTCAAGGTCATAGGTCAAAGATGAACGTCAGGAAAAATCTTGTAAAATTGGAAAAATCTCTATCTTTAACATCGAACACATTTTCAAAAATTCATAACTGTCAAAAAAGATCAAATGTCTTTCATATTTGAGCATCATGTGATGGTATCCTTTATTGAATGACAAATTTTGATCCGGATCTGATCCAAATTACAGATTTTGCGAACATATAAATTTAACATTGAAAGCCCCATTTAATGTATATTTTACATTATATCTTAATTAAACATGCCCTAAGCCCTCTCATATTTGAAAGTGAAGTGCAGATTGGTACTCACTATCACCGGACAAAGTTTGATCCGGATTATGGATTTTGTGGACATTTGAATTTAATATTGAAAAGGCCATTTGGTGTACATTTGCATTATATCTCAATCAAGAGTTCCTCAATCACTCTCATTTGTGACAATGAGGTGCAATCTGACACCCTCAATGACTAGATTAAGTTTGATCCACATCTGATCCAGATTACAGATTTTGCAGCCATTTAACACTGAAAACCCAATTCACTGTATATTTTACATTATATCTTAATCAAACATATCCTACTCATTCTCATATTTGAAAGTGAGGTGTAGACTGGCACTCACTATCACCTGACAAAGTTTGATCTGGATCTGATCCAGATTGTGGATTAGGTAGACATTTGAATTTAATATTGAAAAGCCCATTTAGTGTACATTTTCCATTATATCTCAACCAAAAGTGCCTCAATCACTCTCATTTGTGACAATGAGGTGCAAACTGGCACCCTCAATGACTACACTAAGTTTGATCCACATCTGATCCAGATTACAGATTTTGCAGCCATTTAAATTTAACACTGAAAACCCCGTTCACTGTATATTTGACATTATATCTTAATCAAACATATACTAATCACTCTCATATTTGAAAGTGAGGTGCAGACTGGCACTCACTATCACCTAAGAAAGTTTGATCTGGATCTGATCCAGATTGTGGATTAGGTAGACATTTGAATTTAATATTGAAAAGCCCATTTAGTGTACATTTTCCATTATATCTCAACCAAACGTGCCTCAATCACTCTCATTTGTGACAATGAGGTGCAAACTGGCACCCTCAATGACTAGACTAAGTTTGATCCACATCTGATCCAGATTACAGATTTTGCAGCCATTTAAATTTAACACTGAAAACCCGTTCACTGTATATTTGACATTATATCTTAATCAAACATATACTAATCACTCTCATATTTGAAAGTGAGGTGCAGACTGGCACTCACTATCACCTGAGAAAGTTTGATCTGGATCTGATCCAGACTGTGGATTTTGTAGACATTTGAATTTAATATTATAAAGCCCATTTAGTGTACATTTTCTATTATATCTCAACCAAAAGTGCCTCAATCACTCTCATTTGTGACAATGAAGTGCAAACTGGCACCCTCAGTGAACAGGCTAAGTTTGATCTGCATCTGATTCATATTGTGGATTTTGTGGATATTTGAGTTTAACATTGAAAAGCACTTTTTATCTACATTTGTATGATATTTTAGTTGATGAAAAGCCACTTCTAGCAGAAGTTCGACCTTGAAAAGTTGATTTGTTCCAAGATAAAAATTTGTGGAATTGGAAACTAGTGTTGGCGGAGATTTTTGCTCTACGAGTGCGGTGCTCTAGTTTATTTATTTATTTGTTTGTTTATTTTAAGGTTGCATCAGTCTTTATGGTCTATTTTTGGCTGCAAATTTGAATAAACTTTTTTCAGACACCTGTATGGGTGCCAGTGTGTGTGTGTGTGTGCACCTGCTGACCTTTATTCCTCAAATGATACGCTTTTAGTGTCATGTCATGCAAACGCCCATATGTGAAGATGTGAATAAATACTTTGAAAAGACTGATCCATTGTGTCGGACTCCCTCCGACAAGCTCTGCTGCAAAGTGCATTGTGGTATAACCCTTGTCAATGCGAGGCCTTCTCCAGATGGGCTGAGCGGCTCAGGTTACACCACATTTTTCAGTGCCCCCTCTATCCCACAGCCCACTCCGGCCCCCTTTCTCCATCTCTTTCTCTCTCACGTAGCGTGGAGTCGAGCTGAGACAGTGCTTCGCCTGTGTTCTAATGCAGGCAGCAGAGCATTAGCTAAATGAGATTATAATCGTTCTTATGCACTGTCTGGGCCGGAGGCGGGCAGAGGTGTGAGTTGTGAAGGTGAGGATGCCATTATTAGACTGTTAGACTACATTACGGGAGATGACGCTTCATCAGCAAACTGTCTGCTGACACTCAGACTTGAGGTCTGCCGCGGTAATGCTGCAGTATTTTTTTAAACAGTAATAATATAATGGGAGAGGCATAATTAAAACCTGGAGGGGGAACAGCTTGGTGCAATGATGCATTCACATCAGTTGTGCAGGTTGCAGAATTTCAGCTTCTCAAGACATGGGATGAGAGATTATCTCTTTTTGGAGCATGTGTTAGTGCGTGCATGTAAGGGTGCAGGGCCTTGGATGCACAGTATTAAGAAACGATTAGTGGAGATTAAAGCTCTGCCCTGGAATCTGCCTGCACGACCCCAGGCGACAAGAACGACCAGCTCCTCCCGTCTCACCCGGCAGTGCCCCCCTGTGGAGTCGGACCGCTGAGGGCTTGTGCGCTGGCTGCGGTGAATCAATAGTCCTGCCTCCCTCAGAACATATTGTCCTCAGGATGGAGCACAAAGCTGCAGACTGCCGAGGCTGGATGGTTATCCAATCAGGTTCAAAGTCAGATGATGGATGATGATGGTGGGGAGTGCGCTGCGGTGCAGAATGATGTAACACTGTCGAACCTAATGCAGCACTTATTCTTTCTATGGAAAAAGCAGCCTTCAGGTTAATATAATATAATACATTGTAATCAATCAATAAATATATAAGAGACTTTGGATATGCAAAAAAGATTTTCTTCCTCCACTAACAGTGATGGCAATTGCGGAAAAAGCAAGATGGTCGTTGGCACATCTTGGGTCAATAAATAAAAGCTAAATAAGTGCTTTGAAAATTTAAAGAAAGTTAACAATAATTCGTGGGCAGCCAGTCTGATCTGAGTGAGCCTGATGCCATCAGATCTTAGAAGCTCAGCAGAGTGGGTCCTGGTTAGTACTTCAGAAGACCACGAGTTGTGTGTGTTTCTCCAGGTAAAACTAGAGTTGCATCAGGAAGGGCATCCCACATAATCCCAGTGCGGATCTGTGGTGACTCTGAACATATGGGAGCAGCCGACACAATAGCAACAACAATGTGTATCTTTGATCATCTGTCAGCCTTGAAGAGAATAAGAAAAAGTGTGTTCACTGATTTGGTTTTTGCAGAATAGTATAAAGAGGGAAACACAGAATTACAACAGAGCATCTATGAGAATGAAAGAAGAAAAGAAGTGCATGTGAATGAGTGGCATCAACACACACGACGGTAATTCTGCTTTGGCTCCATGAAAATGGATTCAAAGTGCTAAATGGTAATTGTGTTTGGAGGAGTTGATTATACTGAGCTGAGTAGCATCTGTACCGCCCATATCCTGACAGATTGCCACCAAGTTCTGTGAATTTTTTTTACTACAAGCAGAAATGCCCATTCATTAGAACACATACTGCAAAAGGTGCAGTGCATCTGGAAAGTATTCACAGCGCTTCACTTTTTTCCACATTTTATGTTACAGCCTTATTCCAAAATAAAGTAAATTATTTTTTCTCACAACACCCCATAATGATAGCATGAAAAAAGTTTTTTGAAATTTTTGCAAATTTCTTAAAAATAAAAAACTAAGAAATCACGTTCATAAGTATTCATACCCTTTGTTCAATACTTTGTTGATGCACCTTTGGCAGCAATTACAGCCTCAAGTCTTCTTGAATATGATGCCACAAGCTTGGTGCATATTTGGGCACTTTTGCCCATTACTCTTTACAGCACCTCTCAAGTTCCATCAGGCCGCATGGGGAGCGTTGTGTACGGCCATTTTCAGATCTCTCCAGAGATGTTCAATCAGATTCAGGTCTGAGCTCTGGCTGGGACACTCAAGGACATTCACAGAGTTGTCCTGAAGCCACTCCTTTGATATCTTGGCTGTGTGCTTAGGGTCATTGTCCTGCTGAAAGATGAACCATCACCCCAGTCTGAGTTCAAGAGCACTCTGGAGCAGGTTTTCATCCAGGATGTGTCTGTACATTGCTGCATTCACCTTTCCCTCAATCCTGACTAGTTTCCCAGTTCCTGTCGCTGAAAAACATCCCAAAAGCATGCTGCTGCTACCACCATGTTTCACTGTAGGGATGGTGCCTGGTTTCCTCCAAACATGACAGCTGGCATTCACACCAACAAGTTCAATCTTTCTCGCATCAGACCAGAGAATTTTGTTTCTCATGGTCTGAGAGTCCTTCAGGTGTCTATTGGCAAACTCCAGGTGGGCTGCCATGTGCCTTTTACTAAGGAGTGGCTTCAGTGTGGCCTCACTACCATACAGACCTGATTGGTAATTTGCTGCAGAGAAGGTTGTTCTTCTGGAAGGTTCTCCTCTCTCCACAGAGGAATGCTGGAACTCTGATAGAGTGACCATCGGGTCATCGATAATTAACAAAATGCTGATTCCTGCCTTGACTGTAATATGTTGTTAAGTTTCACACGTATCCCTGGGTGTGACAAACCAAACCACTTTAGATCAAAGCCCTCTGCATGGCTGCGAACCCTCTCCAGAGTCTAACACGCACCTGCATTAACAACGGAGACAGTAAGGGCTGTGATTGGTCACTTTTATGTTTTCACTCCTTCCTCTCCCGTCATATTTTAAAAGATTTTGCAGTGCGCCCACCGATTACATTTTGATCATGGGTCAATGTTGTGATATGGGTCATATGTTTGGCAGAAAAGTTCACAAATATGACCAACTTTACAACACAGAGTTTGAAAAAGTTGCTCAAATGACCCGCAATTAATGGAGGAAATTGTACATACCGTACCTCGTTGAGGGACAAATTGGTTCAGAAAAAGCCACTGTTCCTGTGGTAAAATGCATTAAGACACCTACCAACGAGACGGAGAACTTGAAAAGGCTCATCAATCAATCAATCAATTTTTTTATATAGCGCCAAATCACAACAAACAGTTGCTCCATGGGCACGTCAGCGTCGTTGCATGGCCACAGAGTTGCAGAAGCATCAGGCTTTAGGATTTTTGGTACCACTCCATAGCAGACATAGAAAAAAGACTGACTCAACCAAATGTAATCCTTTTAATGCTCATAATATCCAGCACTTATTTAAGGCAGGCGTTGATATCATTATATATATTAAGTTTTGATCCAGTCATTAAATGAGACAGGTCCCTATACAAGGTCAGGTGTTTAATCAAGGAAATACGTAAGCCTAATTGGTGCTGGGGATTCCCTGTACATCGTTCGGTACCTCCTGGCTGTAACTAATGCGTTACAAACATACAGTGAGGAAAATAAGTATTTGAACACCCTGCGATTTTGCAAGCTCTCCCACTTAGAAATCATGGAGGGGTCTGAAATTTTCATCTTAGGTGCATGTCCACTGTGAGAGACATAATCTAAAAAAATAAATAAAATTCCGGAATTCACAGTGTATGATTTTTTTAATAATTTATTTGTATGTTACTGCTGCAAATAAGTATTTGAACACCTGTGAAAATCAATGTTAATATTTGGTACAGTAGCCTTTGTTTGCAATTACAGAGGTCAAACGTTTCCTGTAGTTTTTCGCCAGGTTTTCACACACTGCAGCAGGGATTTTGGTCCACTCCTCCATACAGATCTTCTCCAAATCTTTCAGGTTTGGAGTTTCAGCTCCCTTCAAAGATTTACTATTGAGTTCAGGTCTGGAGACTGGCCAGGCCACTCCAGGACCTTGAAATGCTTCTTATGGAGCCCCTCCTTAGTTGCCCTGGCTGTGTGTTTGGGGTCATTGTCATGCTGGAAGACCCAGCCATGACCTATCTTCAGTGCTCTTACTGAGGGAAGGAGGTTGTTTGCCAAAATCTCACAATACATGACCCCATCCATCCTCCCTTCAATACGGTGCAGTCGTCCTGTCCCCTTTGCAGAACAGCACCCCCAGAGTATGATGTTTCCACCCCCATTTTTCATGGTTGGGGTGGTTTTCTTGGGGTTGTTCTCATCCTCTAAACATGGTAAGTGGACTTTATTCCAAAAAGCTCTATTCTGGTCTCATCTGACCACATGACCTTCTCCCATGCCTCCTCTGGATCATCCAGATGGTCATTGGTGAACATCAAACGGGCCTGGACATGTGCTGGCTTGAGCAGGGGGACCTTGCTGCCCTGCAGGATTTTAAACCATGACAGCATCATGTGTTACTAATGTAATCTTTGTGACTGTGGTCTCAGCTCTCTTCAGGTCATTGACCAGGTCCTCCTGTGTAGTTCTGAGCTTACTCAGAATCATCCTTACCCCACAAAGTGAGATCTTGCATGGAATCCCAGACGGAGGAAGATTGACAGTCATCTTGTGTTTCGTCCACTTTCTAATAAATAATCATAACAGTTGTTGTCTTCTACCAAGTTGCTTGCCTGTTGTCCTGTAGTCCATCCCAGCCTGGTGCAGGTCTACAGTTTTGTCCCTGGTGTCCTTAGACAGCTCTTTGGTCTTGGCTATGGTGGACAGGTTGGAGTGTGATTGATTGAGTGTGTGAACAGGTGTCTTTTATACAGGTAACAAGTTCAATCAAGTGCAATTAATACAGGTAAAGAGTGCAGAATAAGAGGGCTTCTTAAAGAAAAATTAACAGGTCTGTGTGAGCCAGAATTCTTGCTGGTTGGTAGGTGTTCAAATACTTATTTGCAGCAGTAACATACAAATAAATTATTAAAAAAATCATACATTGTGATTTCCGGAATTTTATTTTATTTTTTTAGATTATGTCTCTCACAGTGGACATGCACCTAAGATGAAAATTTCAGACCTCTCCATGATTTCTAAGTAGGAGAACTTGCAAAATCGCAGGGTGTTCAAATACTTATTTTCCTCACTGTAGCAGATGTTGTCCTTTTTATACGTACAGCGGATTTCTATTGAAACGGACAAAATTCGCTGGTCCATCTGAATCCATTATATGAAAGTTTTGCTTTCAGTAGAAATACTTCGTTACTGTACTTAAGTAGAATTCTGACGTAGCTGTACTTTACTTCATTATTTACATTTCTAGCGACTTTCACTTTTACTCCACTACATTTCCTCAATAAAATTTACTCTGATACATTTCTCTTAAACATCTTCATTACTCGTTACTACAATATAAAAGTAGAAGAAATCTGATTGGGCAATATCCGTTTGCAGAAGTGAAAATAAACCGGAGTGCAGCTACAATGAGAAGGGACAGTTCTCTACAGCCATAGCGCAGAGCCTTCCACCCCATGTTTGACATAAAACAAGTATAAAAGACACAAATAATATAAAAGATGGCAGGTTGAATCTGTGCTACCACTGAGGAAGAGGATGACATCTGAGCTTTGGACTCCAAATGCGCATACGCCGATGCACACACATATTAACACGGATCAGCTCCCGGTACAATGCTGCACACAATCGGAGTTAAGGGGGAAACTTCAGTATTGACAAAACTGGTCGGCGTTTCTGTTTTGTTTCATTTATTTTATTTGAAATGGTCACAGAAATCCAAAGCGGCACTGTTTGGTTCCTTTGCAGTGGTTGATGGTGGTGACGCTTGCATGTTTTTTTTTTGTTGTTGTTGTTGCTGTTTTTTATTTTCCTTAAATTTGGCACAACTGTTCCGTTTCACAAGAACCTGGCTGTTGTGTTTAACAGAAAAATGTGTGTGAATCTTCCAAGAAAAAGACTGCATCTTCAGAGAAAGAATGACAGCTTTCTTTACAGCTATATACATCCACCTATTGCTCACTCATCCTGTCACCAACACCAAATGCTCTGCCAGAGGTGGATCCAGCCTTTTATAGGGGCTGAAGCCCCCTCCTGGTTTCTCCAGACACCACACTGGCTTTCTTTTTGTGTCACTGTTTCACTTTCCACTCATTTTGTATTTTACGTTTACTCAATACTTTTACTTAAAGTTCATTTTATATAAGAAATTTACTTTTAATACTTATGTACAGTAAATGCCAGATACTTTGAGACTTTTACTCAAGTAATATTTTTAAAGGAGACATTAACTTTTACCAAAGTTATTTTATGGTAAGATACTTGTACTTTCACTCAAGAATCACTTAAAGGAACTTTATACAAGACTGTTTGCTGTACTCCTAATCCAACTGATCACACCCATCATATGATACCTATGTTCAAATCCCTCTAGAAACTCAGGAAACCCACTGGAGGTCCTTTTCGATGATTACCTCTATATCCTTTTCTTGAAGAGTTCCAGCAAGTGTTGTCTGGTCGGCTGATAAGTTAAAGTAGAACTGTTCTTGGTGTTACCGATAGCAGTGGTCCCCAACCGCCGGGCCGCGGACTGGTACACGGGCATCTGTTGGAATGAACAAGGCCATGAAAACCTGTCAGAAGCAAGAGGGATAAAATTATTTTATTGCATGAGGTTGTATTTAGTTATTTTTTTCCTCAAAATATCAAACTACATTACATATCACAAAGAAATTCATTCAGAAGTATAAAAGGATTTATATTTATTAAGAGTTTCTGTAAAACAATGAGAACATTTTACTTGTCTCGCTTAAAGGCATAGAGAGGAATCAACGCTAGAGTGGACGTCGTCATTCAGTAAAGTTGAGTAGCCAGGCCATCATCTTGGGTCAGGGTTTAATGATGTTACACAATGTCAGCGCCACCACATGGCAGGTTTTGGCTTAATGTAAGAAATTAGTCTGACGGATGTGGACTGGAGTTGTGAATCTTGGTGTTGCTGTCAGTGCAGCAATGAGTCACGAAAACAAGACAATCCCTCTCCCAAGATGCCAGATGAAAATATTGCAGGAAGGAGCTCTAGCGTCTTTTCATCTCTGTGGTTAAAGGGTCTGGTGCAAGATCGGGGGTCACTTTTAGTGGCTATGAGAGGAAACCTGAATGAGAAACTTCAGAAACAATGATTAACTTTTTTACTGGAGCTACAGAAAGAAGGCTGACGGACAGTGAAGGTTAATTCAGATCAGATCTCGCAGCAGTCAAAAAGGACTAACTAGAGTTAAAAGAACAAGGACAAAAAAAGTATTCAAATCCCAAACTATGTCATCCTTCTGGATTAAAGTTAAAGAATATCCAGAGTTTGCACTGATGGTGAGTTAAAGGGCATATCTCACTCCAGTCAACACTATCTTTTAAAAAAAATTACATACCAGAATATAAATCATTATGTCCAACTCTTTAACTTGTACAAGTCCTGATAAAGCTGATAAAAGTCAAATAAACCAGGGTCCGTCTAAAAAATGTACAACAGATTGTGCCAGCCATTTTTAAAAACCTCCCATTTTCCTCCTCAAAATATTATCTTTGGAAAATCTGTCCACCTAATAAACATTACCACTCATGTGACTACATCCTCCTAAAACACACTTTTTAACCATTTTGACATATTCACCGTCAAAGTCCACAAAAACCCCACCAATTTCACACTTTTAAAAAATTCAGTTTTTCCCATTCATTCTCGAGGGGCGTTACCCTACATGATGTCATCAAAGTCCACATTGCTCACAGCTTCATGATTCTGAGTGTTTACCAGCAGCAAGCGAAATCGGGCGAAATTCCCCACGTTTATGACTTCATTTCTCACGGCATATGGTACCAAAAATAAAAAATGCAATACATCAATATTTTCATAATTCTTTATTTATTTAGAATAGTTAGCTCATTTGACATTTTATTTACTAGTGATATGTATTTTAAGTATTGATTTTCATATCTTCTGTACGGTGATTAAGGTTGAACTATGGCTTTATTGTACTTTACATATCTTAACATGACATTAGGAGTAGATTACTATCAAGTCTGTATCCCCTCCTTTTTTGTTTACTGTCTGCCAGAAAAATTACAACTCTGGTCCATGGCTCAGAAGGGTTGGTGTCTAGTAATGATTTGGCACTTGTCAAGGTGGAATTTCTCCAAATCATGCCACAATTCTGCCCAGTCCTCTTGGAATTCCTCTCTGTGTTTCTATATCATCTTCTGTTTATTGATGGGAAGTTATACTTCAGTTAATTGTCATTTGGCTTCTTCCTAAACTGTTTGGTAAAAGTACAATAAGCCACTTAGTTTTTGTAAACCAGTAATTTATCCTCTTCTCATTCACAAGTACACTGAACCAACAGTTTTGAAATATTCAAGCTCTAAAAATAGATTTTAACTCCTTAGCGATAATTTTCATTTAATTAATTTATATAGCGCCAAATCACAACACAGTTGCCTCAAGGCGTTTCACACAAGTCAGGTCTAACCTGACCAACCCCCAAAGTAAGCACACAGGTGACAGTGGTAAGGAAAAACTCCCTCTGATGATTTGAGGAAGAAACCTCAAGCAGACCAGACTCAAAGGGGCGACCATCTGCTTGGGCCATGCTACCGACACAATTGACAGAACAATTTGCAAATGAATACGAGGTCTACTAGAAAAGTATCCTACTTTTTTATTTTTTTCAAAAACTATATGGATTTGAATCACGTGTGATTACATCAGCCAACCTTGAACCGTCGTGCGCATGCGTGAGTTTTTTCATGCCTGTCGGTGGCGCCAATCCGTCCGCACGTCTTTCATTAAAAAAATCTCCTTTAACAGTGGAATGTCTGGATAAACTGCTGATTACGACCTCTTCTGAAAGTTCTCTGTTCTCTCACGACGTCCTGGGTCAACAGAGGCTTAAATTTGGAGGTTTTCAGCTTGAAACAGGATGACGACGTTGCCTCGGAGCGCTGCGTGACGTCCCGCTCTGTGGGAAGTCCTTACAGTGATAGAAACAATCCAAAATCTCTCATCAGCCATTAAACTTTTCACCGAAAACCAGCTGAATTTCTCGAATGGTGTCCACTCGGATGTGCCTCACAGTTTTTGAAAAAATTTTGATCAAGCACAGCGCCAGTCTCTCAGCAACTTCTCAGACAAAGGAATTCCGACGAGGGGGCTGGACCACTCCTCCCACAAGGCGTGCTCACAGGCGAATGACATCACCGACAGGCGTGAAAAAACTCTCGCATGCCCACGAGGGTTCAAGCTTGGCTGATGTAATCACATGTGATTCAAATCCATATGGTTTTAAAAAAAAATATTAAGGTCGGATACTTTTCTAATAGACCTCGTATACAGGAAATGTTGCCAGTGTCCAGGACACCTCAAACAGAGAAAAAACAGAATCAGGCATAAGAAAGGCAACAAATACAGTATAATTTGTCAGCATTAAGCAACAAGAAAAACAGAAGAAATACTAAGGTGATGGCTGGCCATTAGCCCTAAGCTTCACTAAAAGACCCAGACTTTAGATAAAGTTGAGGCCGCGGCACGCTCCGTTTCCTAATAAAATTAATTTAAAAGGGCAAAAAGCGTAGTACCATACTATGCTAGTATGCTAGCCATACGAAAGGGAAAATAAGTGCGTCTTAAGTCTGGACTTGAAAGTCTCTAAAGAATCTGTTTTATTGATGCAGGGAGATCATTCCACAGAACAGAGGCACGATAAGAGAAAGATCTATGACCCGGAGACTTTTTATTCACCCTAGGGACACAAAGTAGTCCTGAACCCTGAGAGCGCAATGCCAGGGCTGATACGTAGGGTTTAATTAGGTCAGCTAGGTAGGGTAAATGGTAAATGGACTGCATTAATATCAAATTGATGCTGATGTCTCACTGGACCAAGAACCATCATTTCAGTCTTATCTGGGTTTAAAAGTAGGAAAGTGTTAGACACCCATCTAATTTTTCACGGGAATGCAGTAAAATATATTTTAAAAAGTAACATTTCAGTCATTTTATTTTCCTCTGGATTATATGAATATAGTTTCATTTTTGTGAGACTTGATGGTTTCCCTTTGAGATCTTTTTCTTTTTTAAACCAGCACCGTTGTTTTTCAGTTTGACAACATGGCTGAAGGATTTCAGTGTAGAGGGAGAGGCTTAGGAGGTGGCTGAGGTCTAGGCCTTTTTTCTGAGAAAGCACGCTAATAAGGCCACCTTAATCTGCAGTCGGAGGTGCGATGCACACGTGTGCCACCTATGTGCACGTCTCACAATGATAAAAAATGGTCTCGCCATCTTAAACGTCCAAAATGACTGGGAAACAATGTAAAACAAGAAAAAATAAATCCTTTCCTCAGCGTTAATCTGGAGGAAGAGCAGCCTGATAGATTAAGGTTTGAGCGTGTCTCTCGCCTTGTTCTGCTCTAGAACAGAAGGGCCCTGCTATCAAATCCCAAGATTTAAAGCAGGGGAGGTTCAGCTTATGATGTAACCACAGCAGGGAGGCAACCACAGAGAACAGCGTGGAGGTTTTTACAGGTTGTTCCCGGCGCTGGTAACATCACACAGCTCATACATTAACTTAAAAGGGCATATAACACGAGCAAAGTGATTAAAATTTGGTTACCTTTGAGGAGCAGATCAGTTTAAAAAGCAACTTTGATTTGCCTAGATGTAGTGCTAGTGGATGTGAGGCCTGCCTTCACATGAGCTAATAGGTTAAGCTAGCAACTACAGGGATATGCCTACTACATTGTCAGATATGACACACAATGTGCAGAACATGAAAGAAAATTCTGAATTAAACAATGGGTAGAACCTAGAACGTGTGAACAGGCATTACTCATGGCTAACTTAAAACACTCATGCTTCAAACATTGTTCAGGAGTTCACTTGAGAAGGAAGGCATTGTTTGCTGTACTGCCACCTGCTGGAATGTGCATTTATAACAAAGTATGAATTTCATATTTAAAGGCTGTGGTCATTGAAGAGTTGATGTCTTGTTTCAAAGCAACAGCAAATTTTCAGTACATCATTTTTGGCCACCATCTTGGAATTTCAAGTGGCCAATCGATATTTGTTAAGTACTATCTTGAGAATCATGACGCCAAAGTTGGTGCTTGAACATTTGCATAATTTTACTGTAAAATTTGTTATTTGTTCACTATTAGGCCCCATTAAAAAAACAACAAAAAACAAAACAAAATGTATCATCCTTGACATAAGAAAAAAAGTGATGTGGGAGGGCAGATTTTTTTTTTCTTAGAAACAGGTACATCATTTCAAACCTGAAAAACGACACAAACAGCACCTGCATACCAAGTGAGGAACTAAAAATATCAGGTATTTTTAAATTAAATCTTGTTTCCATGTTGAATAGCGTGATAAACATGCGTTCTGTTTGAGTGAGATGGAGCAACTGGCTGTGTGGTTGTCAATGGCAACAAGCTGCAAGTTCCTTGGCCATCTTCGACCAAAGCATATTCACCACCTAGCGGATGTGTTGGTTATTGCGCCAGCTGTATCACCGTCAATGAAACTTGCAAATACTGTAAATAAATAATTGATGTGGCCTGATTATGACATGCGGGTGGGGATGATGAATTAATGTTTGTTTTATGGGGGCCTTAGTATAACGCAAGTAAATCATCACTTTTACAGCCAATCTTCTTTTGACAAGACATATTCATCCATTCACTGTCTATACACACTTATTCCAGTTCAAGATCATGGGGCGAAGTGTATCCCAGCAGCCACTGGGCGAGAGGTGAGGTACACCCCGGACAGGCCACCAGTCTTTCGCAGGGAGACTTGGAAATATCATGTATCCATCGTGACTGAAGAAAACTGGCTGTCAAAGTGATTTGCGCCAACAAATATTATAGTTTATCCAGCTACTTATGACCTCTTAAAAATGGGGGGAGCATGTGTAAAAATGTCTCCAATTCCTCAATAATATGTGTGATATTTTTGTTAAACCGCTTGAATAAAAGCTTAAAGTCGATGCCCCTGGTGATGCAGAGGCAACATTGAAGAGTGCGCCTCTGTCCAAATACTTATGGGCCAGACAGCAGTTGTTGGCTGTCATATTGTGCAAAATGTCCTGTATTTGAGTTTGGGAACATGAAAATCTGACCTATTTTGTGGAACCACTTTTATGAGTAATAAGTGAGAATGAAAGTTTGAATGGTGAACATCAGTCTTTTTTATTCGACTTAATAGTTTTGTGACACTGGTAACAGCTGTTACAGCTGCATTGGGATCCATTAGTGGAACACATTTTATTGTCACATGATTACAGAAATGCCAAAAAATATATATATTTGCATCGCAAATATCACAGCTTCTGTATATACATGACTGACTTTCTATGATTTTAAAAAAATTACACCACCAGATTCTAAGTGACATACAAAGGACTGCGTGTAAACATACAAACAAACAAAGGGTGCTGCTATCCATGCAGTATAAAACACCTTGATGGACATCCTGAGTCTTCAAAAATGTTGTGCATGATCAAGCACGCGACAAGATCGACTTCACTGGGGGAAGAGGTTCTGCAGGTTGGCCTGTACCGTTCTGTATGACAGTTGGACATGAGAAGAGGTGGAGAGAGTGACGTTTTGATAGCGGGAGGAGGATGTTGGATGACAGGCAGGAGTGTGCAGCGATAGTGGCACCGGATTGTAAAAGCGTCCTAAAACAAACGGAACAATTGCACAAACAATCGAAGGTCCAGTGGTGCCATTCCATCTGGGCCTTTTGGTTCATTGTTAATGGAAAAGAAATAAATACTAAATAGTCAACACACAGCACAAAACAAAAGAAGAAAATGGGGGGGAAAAAAAACAAGAATAAAACATGACGCTAAATGGGGAAAAAATACACCAAACGCAAGCAGTATTTTTACATAGTAAACACATTGTATAGATAACTCTGCCTCTTTTACGTCTGCTGCAGATGTACGAAAAATCGATTTCTGTCGTTGTCTGCGGCATGATTTCTCAAAACACAGCAGGATAAACAAATCTCCAGAGTTGGCCGTCCAGCTCCTTCCGGGTTCAGTAGGTAAGTGTCACTGCTCCAGGGTCACAACTTCCACCGCCTGGCCGTCCAGCGTGACAGTGTTATTGATGCGTGTGGCCACAGGTGCCATAGCAACCTGGACGGGTCGGCTGCCCTGGGCGAGGCTGGTCACTACTGTCTGGTACATGCTAACCGGGATCTGAACCAGGCCTGAGGAGAAGATGGTGGAGACGTGTTCAATTTAGCAGAACTGTTCAAAAGTAATGGAAAAAAACTGTAAGACCACATACAGTATCTGAACCAGGAATAGATTAGGAATAGCATGATACTATCTACTTTTATCATGTCCGATTCACTACCGATAACGGAACCTTAAAGACCTTCCTTCTTCCTTTTCTTCAAGCATGTAAAGTGTTAAAAAGTGCAATCTGAGATTTGTGATGTCCACCAAGGACTGATGAGCACTCAAAATAAAAGATATGTGATTCACATCGTTACCCGGACGTTACCCGGATTTTACCTGCATCCCAATTCCACAACGCAATGCAATAATTGCAGACTGATCCAGAATGATCCGACTGATCAAGATGTTGCAATCTGATATTTAATTCACAAGCTGAAACAAAATGGTGTCTTCCTGATCTTGGTTTTACATCGTGATGTCATATCCGTGAAGCAGTTTTGACGTAATTGTTAAAAGTCTACAAAGTGAAATTCTGATCTATAGTTTTGACGTATTCCTCAAAATCCGACAAAGTGAAGTGTATAAATTGAAATCCTGATCCAGATTCCAAATCCGGCTCACTTCCAAAATTCAGTGGAGTCATCCATTGCCTAATATCTATCTGTTTTGCAAATTTGGTGAGAATCCCTGACGTAGTTTTGACGTAATTCTTAAAAGCCTATGTAAAGTGAAATCTTGATCCAGAATCCGGATCCGGATCACCTCCAAAATGTAATAGTCTTCCATGGCCCAATATCTGTCTGTGGTGAAAAGTTTGTCAAAATCTGTGCAGTAGTTTTGACGTAATCCTGCTAACAGACAGACAAATAAATAAAGGCTATGAAATTGGGCTATTAGTAAAAAAAAGTAGAAAAGGGGGTGTTCACAATAATAGTAGTGTGGCATTCAGTCAGTGAGTTCGTCAATTTTGTGGAACAAACAGGTGTGAATCAGGTGTCCCCTATGTAGGGATGAGGCCAGCACCTGTTGAACATGCTTTTCTCTTTGAAAGCCTGAGGAAAATGGGACGTTCAAAACATTGTTCAGAAGAACAGTGTAGTTTGATTAAAAAGTTGATTGCAGAGGGGAAAACCTATACGCAGGTGCAAAAAATTATAGGCTGTTCATCTATAATCTCCAATGCTTTAAACTGGACAAAAAAACCAGAGACGTGTGGAAGAAAACGGAAAACAACCATCAAAATGGATAGAAGAATAACCAGAATGGCAAAGGCTCACCCATTGATCAGCTCCAGGATGATCAAAGACAGTCTGGAGTTACCTGTAAGTGTTGTGACAGTTAGAAGACGTCTGTGTGAAGCTAATTTATTTGCAAGAATCCCCCGCAAAGTCCCTCTGTTAAATAAAAGACATGTGCAGAAAAGGGTTACAATTTGCCAAAGAACACATCAACTGGCCTAAAGAGAAATGGTGGAATATTTTGTGGACTAATGAGAGTAAAATTGTTCTTTTTGGGTCCAAGGGCCGCAGACAGTTTGTGAGACGACCCCCAAACTTTGAATTCAAGCCACAGTTCACAGTGAAGACAGTGAAGCATGGTGGTGCAAGCATCATGATATGGGCATGTTTCTCCTACTATGGTGTTGGGCCTATATATCACATACCAGGTATCATGGATCAGTTTGGATATGTCAGAATACTTGAAGAGGTCATGTTGCCTTATGCTGAAGAGGACATGCCCTTGAAATGGGTGTTTCAACAAGACAATGACCCCAAGCACACTAGTAAACGAGCAAAATCATGGTTCCAAACCAACAAAATTAATGCCTCGCAGATGTGAAGAAATCATGAAAACGGTGGTTATATAACTAAATACTAGTTTAGTGATTCACAGGATTGCTAAAAAAGCAGTTTGAACATAGTAGTTTTGAGTTTGTAGCGTCAACAGCAGATGCTACTATTATTGTGAACACCCCCTTTTCTACTTTTTTTTTTTACTAATAGCCCAATTTCATAGCCTTAAGAGTGTGCATATCATGAAAGCTTGGTCTTGTTGGATTTGTGAGAATCTACTGAATCTACTGGTACCTTGTTTCCCATGTAACAATAAGAAATATACTCAAAACCTGGATTAATCTTTTTAGTCACATAGCACTACTATTAATCTGAACACTACTGTATATGGAATGTTTTTGTAATTCCTTCTGAATTTATTATGTTGGATTACTTGACCAATTCCTTAATCTTTGTTCCTTAACCTTAATCTATGTTCCAAATTGATTTCCTGTTCCCTATCCATCTTTTTCTTATTTGCAGATTGGGAGACAAGTGCCCAGTTTTCCATTCCACTGTGGGACAGGAGGCATCCATGTTAGACAGCATTTCTGAACAATGGTCCAATTGACTGTCTCCCCCACTCCCCAAACTAATGTCCAGCTGTGTGTGAGCTTGTGGATTACCGCTGCTGTCATGTGGGCCTCTGCTCCACCCTGCAAGCTGTCACAGTATCACAGGCAGGCAGGAAGGTCAGTGCAAATAGATGATGGCCATGGTACTTTAAAAAGGACATAACTCCATCTTTCACAGGATGCTTTCAGATACATAACTAAGACAAAGGATATCAATCAAATCCCCACATTCAATTCAAACAGAGAAAAAATTTGAATGATTTTAAAAATAAATACACAGTTGACCCTCAAACGTGGGCCCTTGCTAAGCCCACTCACAGGTGATTTGGTGACAGGGTTAAGTTGTGCCGATGCTGGTAATTGTGCTACTGGCAGTAATTATGGAGCAGGACTTAGGGGAAAAGGGCCACCAGCCTGGCATAGTGATGTATGACTCACTGAGTGTAGAGCCTCACTTGAATGCTGGCACTAAGCCATGAAGGGCTGTGCCCGATGTTACTGTGTGTATGCACACGTGTGGCTGTCAGCAAAGGGTCGCTACATGAGCCAATCACCGGCCTCTGGGCCAGTGCACTTCAAACGGTGCTCTCCGCTCGTGTGAAGCACTCCACTGATTAGCTAAGGTCAATAGCCAGGAGAAGGCCTGGCTTTGGCAGCTCCATTAGTCAACTAAGTGCAGACAAAAGACGGCCTGTGGTTTAGGAAACAAGATTTTAAACAACAAAGGCTGCAGGTTCACATCCGTATAATTATTTCGTCCACTAATTCAACCCATTGTACCTATTTATAAATGTTTTTGCACCTTCTTTTTCATGATGAAAATAGTTTATTGCACCCTCTCTAAACATTACATTTGTTCCTTTGCACATCTCCTCAGTTTATTGTTTTGAGCGCCATTGCAGGGTTTGTTAACTTGTGCACCATGAACAATATTTGGAAATGGCTCGCCTTTATTTGCCTATAAATGCCAATAATCTCCCTTATATGAAGATGTTAGAGGACTGTGTAGCTTCAATTAAAAACTGGATGTCATGTCATTTTGTATTTTTGAATTCTAAGAAAACTAAAATGATGGTCACTGGTCCAAAAAACACAGACTGAATCAGTTTTTCCTCCAATTATCGTACAAAAATCCCACCAGGTCATGAATAATTTTTTTTAATACAAAATGAAAAAGAAAAGAATGAAACAATAAAGACAAAACAATGAAAAATATCAAATATCTATTAATTCAGAAATCAATAATTCAGTGCAGCTCTGCAGCACTGAAGCTGTAATGATCAGAGCTGGATATGGCTGTGGACTGTGAGAGCTTTAATTATTATTTTTTTCTCCTCTTCCAATGAGTTCTCCACGAGTGTAAAAAAGAAAAAAAAAACACCTTCTAAATACTTTTCTCACAGAGATAACTGGCTACAAAACCATATTCACACGAAGATAAAGTCATAGAAATGGTTAAATTGTAATTTTTGCACTGCACACTCATTTAAGGCTTAATAAGTGTTAATTCAACAGCCACAAATGTGAAACTAAACATTTTAGGCAGCCAGGTAGGTGTCAATTGAAGAATTACATAGGGGTCAAAATTAAAAGATGCTCCAATCATATTGAAAACAACACCATATTATTTGTCTGATCATAAATATTCCAAAAAGGTACAGTTTGGACTATCTGTGACTGAATATTATGGAGTTATGGGGTAAAGACAGCAAGAATGGTGACAAAGGTCAATTTCAGTTTGTACAGGGGTCAAATGTTAAACTGCTCTAATTTTGGAAAAAATTAATGGAAATTATTGGCTGAGTAAATATGGTTTTAAAAAGGAATACTTTGCATCATGTGTCACGCTTAGTTGTCATGTTACGGGGTAACATATTTCACATGTCATAGGATCCAGTGGATGTCAACATTGCTGAGAGCTCCTTCACATATAGTATGAATAAGTACAAATCAGGGCGAATCATGGCGGAACAGCTCGTATGAGCGAACCACGAAAACATCAAGCCGACGGGCAGGTGTGAACATTCCCGCTGCGATGGAGCAAGCACGACACTGTCACAGCAGGAACACACTGCGAGCAGCTGGGACGTGGTGCACCACATCACACTGCTGATGTGGAGAAAAATAAAATAAAAACCAGCTGTATAATTAGTGAACATCACTGGGTTGACATAAATAATAAATAAAAGGGGACGCAATACAGAACCTCGTGGTTAAATAACCCTGGTTAAATAAAAAATAAATGCCACTCACGGGATTCGAATTTGCAATTTATAAAAGCTCTGATTACCAGACGGAAACTTTACCACTGTGCTACAATCACTGTCTTATAACAGGAGCATGAAATGGCTAAGCTCAAGAAGGAGATAAACATATTTCTTAAAAAAAGAGAAAAAAGCACAGTGATAACTGACCAAACGGCATTTGTTATGGCGTATTTCTGCTGATACATGACTGAAAGTGCCATATTTGTCACACTGTTGGCTTGCCATATAGTCCTGCGGCGCGCTGCTCACAGAACACGCATGTTCTGTCAGACAGACGTGACATTCAGATCGCGTGCTGCGTGTCCACATGAACTGACAGTTTGTTTCAGCTGGGACAGCCTGTCAATGTGCGCGCTGTGCACGCTCTCCAGCCTGTCGCAAAAGCAATATATGTTGTTATGTATTTCCATGTGAGGACAGCAAGCACACAAACGTGTGTCACGGTGGACAGTTTTCTGCAGCTGTGACGTCCAGGACCAGAGATTTCAGCCAGCCACGCCCCCTGTCCATTCAATGCACAAACCAAGGTGTCACTCTGTGATCAGATGAGAGGCGCCTTGCCTGCGGGTTGTGGCAAGGCGCCTCTCATCTGCCTCTCAACAAGGTGTTGGAGGCAGCTCAGATTTTACACATATTGCATACGATTCATGCTTCATGCTCAATTCGGCCACATTCGTACTATGTGTGAAGGGGCCCTTAACCGTTACTTTGCAGATCAAGCACTCAAGACAGTCAAAACTATTTAATTTATTAATCCTATTATCCCAAGCAATAATTTGACCTTCCCCACCATTTTTTGCTATTTTTACCCCATAACTCCATAGAATTCAGCCATAGATGGTCCAAACTATACCTTTTTGAAATCTTTATGATCATACAAATAATATGAAATACCTTTCAATATGATTGGAGCATTTTTAAATTTTGACCAATCTATAATTCTTCAAATGACCCATACCTGGCCGCCTACTGAAAATTGAAGCGGACACAATAATGTCTAAGGAGTATCTGTGCCAAATTTGGTGCTTACATCACTATTTGAAGGATTCCTCTGTAAACATTCAGTTATCTGCTGCAGTATTAAAGAATTTGTTTGGGCAAAGGTCAAGGTCACTGGGGTCAAAATTTTGATTTTCTGTTGGCTGTCTACCATACTTGGTATCCATATGTAGGTGGGTACTTGATTTGCTGAGGCAAAATCATATTTACCAAAGGTCAATCATTGGGCTCAAAAGTACTGGAGACAAACGTCAAAATATAAATTTTTCAATTCAATTTGCACTAAATGTGGCACAAATATGGAGATGGGTTCTGGAATTGAGCAGTATAATTTACCAAGGTCATAACGGACTGTTTGTTGGCCTAGGTCTCCCTTTTGTTACTTTTTACCAAACGATTATGATGGTCAACCATACCAAATTTGATAAGAAGGTGACCATGGAACTGCACCAAAAGAACTAAATTTAGTCAAAGGTCACGGAACTTGATTTTCAACCTAATAAGGCCCCAATGTAGAACAAGACCAATCAGAGATTTATCACGTCCACCAACCCGGATCTGGATCACCTCCAAAATTCAGTGGAGTCTTCCATGGACTAATATCTATCTTTAGTGCAAATGTGGTGAGACTCTGTGACGTACTTTTGACGCAATCCTTCAAAGCCTATAAATAAAGTGAAATCTTGATCCACAATCCAGATCCAGATCACCTCCAAAATTTAATGGGATCTTCTATGATCTAATATGTATCTGTGCTGAAAATTTCATCAAACTCCGTGCAGTAGTTTTGATGTAATCCTGTTAAATGTATTCCTTCAAAATATAAAGTGAAACTTGATCCAGAATCCAGATCCAGATCACCTCCAAAATTTAATGGTTTCTTCCATGGCCGAATATCTATCTGTGGTGAAAATTACATCAAAATCTGTGCAGTAATTTAGACATAATCCTGCTAACAGCCAGCCTGGCAAAAACAGCCAGAGGTCAATAATTTGGGTGACGTTCAATGGGGTCAAATGTCACATTGTTGTAGCCCTTAAGCCCCTTTCACACCGGGCCTACATAGAGTTGCATTGTGCTGCGTATTTAGTAGACAGGAATGGCTGCGTATGTTGCGCACAGGGGAACCTTGGCCCGCCTCTTCTTTTGTGGTTCTGAAACTTCACTGCCAGCAAAATTCAGCAGAGTCCGGTGGGATGAATAAAATCTAGCAATGTAGGTATGTACTGATAAAAACCCTAAAAGGATTTTTCGCTGGACAGGCGTAGGATGGCATACAATTGCGGAGGCATGGTGTACAGTAGTGCAGTGTTGCATAGACTTGCACAGAGCACTGCGTACAGTGCTGTACGTGTTAAAGTTTTTGCTTCCATTTCACGGACAGTTTTGCGTATTGCTATGTAAGGCTGCATAAGTTTGGCGTAGTCGGTATGCCGCATTATGCAACTCTACATTGGCCCGCTGTGAAAGAGGCTATACTGTCTTCATGCCCATGGGTGCTATCACCTAGTACTGTCAGGGTCTGATGGTTTGTTTGGTTTTCTGCTATGTTTTTGGTCCGTTTTGTTATTTTCCTTTTGCTCATGCATTGCTTCTGTGTGTGTTCTTTTTCTTTTTGGGGTTTTTCTGTTTGGGTCTGTCTGCCGCTATCTCTCCCTCTATCTCTGGCCACGCCCTGTTTCTGGTTCTTTCCATGCACACCTGTTCTTGATTTACTGATTGACACCTGAGGTTATATAAGCTCAATGGTTGTGTTTGTTCCTCACCAGATTGATGCGCCTTGTGCCTTCTCTCTAGCGCGTGATCTCCTGTTCCATAGTCCTGTCTCCCTCATTTATCTTCTCGACAACCTGCCTGTTTTTTCCAACCTTGCCTAAGCCTGATAATTATTGTACTGCTGCTGTGCTTTTTGGACTGCCTTCCAGTGTACCGACCACTGCTATCCTCACCACTAAAGCCTTTTTCCAACCTGAGCTGTTTGTGTAAGTCTCCCATTTGTGTCCTAACAAGTACAGCAAAAGTGATGTTATTGCTTCAATGAAACAAAGTTTAATAAGAAATAACTTTGTTGCAAGATATAAAGAAATTTCTACCAGCTACATTGGAGTGCCCTTGTATAAACATGATCCAACAGAGCTAACCGTTATTGTCAATACGCCTGCACTCAAAAAACTTCAGCATTGGATGAACTCAATTAAATTATGATCAGAATTTCCATCTAATAAATATATGTAGACCTAACCCAAATAAAATGCATCCATGCAAGGTTTTTAATTAACATAATTATATGTAGTACCAACTAAATTAAATTACATTATCTTGCATGGATGTGTTGTATTTGAATTGGGGCTACGTATATTTATTAGATGGAAATCCTGCACAAAATTGAATTGAGTTCATCCAAAGAGCCATTTTTTGAGTATGGTTTAACATAAATAAGTGGCATGAAAGTGTTCTTCATTTGTACAAGCAAAGCTAGCCAATCAGCTTTGGTGCATAAATAAACACTTCTCTACTGAGCTGTGGATACTGGAACGTATGGGACTTCTTCAAAAACACAGTTTATTTACAAGAAATTTTCACTATAAGGAATTAAAGTATTTCCAGATGTTATCTTCCAAACTAAGGGCGTCTTATGTGGATAACAGTATTCAGCAGGCTGTCTTCACATGATGCAAATGACTGTTTTTGCTAATAATACCCTATTTTTTGGATTATAAGTCACATTTCTCACTTCATGCAAGGAGACGCAAGATGGATTAAATCGCTCTAATATTCATTTGTAAGGCACATGTGTAAAGGAACAGGGCTAACAAGCTAATTAACGTCACTATAAGAGCACAAAACACGAGGAAACTGCATGTTTCAGCCACTGAACAGACAATCATATGTGAGGTGAACATACAGCGTAATTTAAATGTAATTTAAACTCTTTTTTCAGTACATTTATAAAATCAACACCATTAATTTTCTTCTTCTTGTTAAAAGAACTGTCCTTGTATTTCCAAACAAGTCAAAATAAAGTTTCTTCCAAATACAGAAAAAAGTCCATCTTCATTCAAAAGTGTGGTCTTCCAGTAAAAAAACACATTACGTTATTTCTTCAGAACAAAGAACATTTTTTTTCTTTCTCTCTTTCGTGATCTTATTCTGGTGGCTCCGAGGTCTCCTTCCTGAAGCAAAGCATCCTGGGACAGAATTATGCCACACTGTAACTTTGGGTGAGAAGAGGGGCTAATAAGCCCACGCTGGGGGAGCAGTCACGCCGTCACCTCACCCTGTCCGGAAGAAGGAAAAGACCAGCGGGTCCAACTCGCAGGTGGCTTCTCCCTCGGGATGGGCTCCTTTCATGGATCCTTTCAGCTATGGACCTCCTCGGACCATGTTTTGTGATCAGGCAACAGATTGTTTTATTTGAGTCTCTTTCCAGAGCTTAGTCCACTGTTTTGGACTTTTCCTTTTCCTTGTTTAACTGTAGATTATGAAACAGACTTTTTGAGCACAGCACTGACCACTTGTGGATTACTTTCTACGTTTCTATCTGTTCACTGTTCACGTTGCTGTGGAAATGAACATCTTTTCATTAGTGCTGTAACATCGCACACACACAGACATGAATGTCTGTTCCTGTGCGTTTTTACTGTGCAGTTTTTTTTGTGTCATTAGACATGCTTTGCTATTTGATAAAGACATTTATTCATATATATTTGCTTGAAGTGAGCATGACTGCTAATTGTATTTTAACTGGAGCCGACATGAGGAGCAGCTCAAAATAGTAATGCCATGATGATCGCTCGATTAAGGAACGCTTTAAGTGTGACCCGACGAAGTTTTAAACACGTACTGAAAGTAATCAAACCCTGTTAGGAAGTTTCCACCTCTCTTGTTTTTTTAAAATGAAAAGGCGTGTTTCTCATTTCGAGTGAATCGTGATTTTTTTTTCCATATACAAATCACACTGGACTACACATAAGTTGCAGGACCTCTCGAACTAGTAAAAAAAAACAGTGACCTATACTCCGTTAAAGATGGTAATAATAAAAGAAAATACAGGATCTAACAGCTTTCTTCCTGTTTGCAAGGATTTGTTTCGGAGGTAAATAACAGAAACATTTATAGCGTTGGGCTTGGGTCAGCTCGGACAGAAACATTAAAATGCCTGTCGGGTTCTGCCCCTAGTATGTTGGACGCGGGTCGCACTCATACAGAAATACAAGGCCCGAACCACACTCTCGTCTACAATACACTGCGCCCTCTGTTCACTAAACGATGGTCCTACATTTCCACCAGCAACTGAATATGAATTAGATTGATTCTGGACTTTAAAAATGTATTCTTATATTGTAAAATTCTTATATTGTAAAATTAAATCATATGATATTGTGAGTATTGCTTTCCCCCATTCCTACTATAACCCCCCCATATCCCCAATTTTTTGTTTGTGTGGGATATAAATTTGCAATAAAACTGTGAAATAAAACTGGTTTTAAAGAATGGATAGAAGGTGTGACTAGGGATTATACCAACACTTTTCTATTGGAAATTACAGATGGCAAACAACATAATGCAATTGATTTGCCGCCTCTGATGTTGAAACGGAATGAAGATGGCCGTGTTTTGACTCTTGAGTAACAATGAAAAAAACCAAAGTTGTATTATTTATGGAAAGGCCACAATCAGCACTGGACCTGTATGTACACTAGTATGTGCATTTTGGACATTCAAATATAAAGAAGCCAAACTGTTCTAAGGAGTTAAAAAAAAAACCTTTTTCGTGGAAATGAGGCATTTCACATCGCCATTCACATGCTGCACTGACAGCTCATAATCCACATTTTGGTCATCAAGAGCCAATTAGTATCTGTTAACAGGATGTTTGATGTTACTCATTGACAAGCAGCAGCCTTAAACTCCACCCTGAAGTCTCTGACTGAGCGTCCACTTAAAGTGGTTGTTAATGTGTCTCCATGAGGACGCTGTTAGAAGACACATGCTGCTACGGCATGAGGGAGGCAGGCGACAGAGTCACACAGCATATCATCAAAAGAAAGGAGGCTACAAGACACACACACACACACACACACACACACACACACACACACACACACACACACACACACACACACACACACACACACACACACACACACACACACAATCTGTCACATCAGCACAGGGCAGATTTACTCCTGTGGTAAAGACGCTTTTCCAGAAATTACACTCAGCTGTGTTTTGTGTTGTTCACAACAGAAAACACACTCATGGCTTTACAACTACACAAATTTCCCAGTGCGTAAAACAAGATGTAGTAAGTATCACAGCAAAAGACAAATATTAAAATTATGTGAGAAAGAAAAACCTTTCCAGATACAAGCAAACCCCAGATAAGTGTGTAGTCATTTAGTGATCAATAATCAGTGATTTAGGTTTTACTGCAGGTTGTTACTTTTTCTTTTTTACCTTATTTTTCAATGCATGGCACTGCAAGTCTATCTTAGACCAACACAATAATTTTAACTGTTACACAAACTAGAGCCCGACCAATACGTCAGTTGGTTTATGCTTTTCACGAACATTTCAGTATCAACGTTATTTTTGTCCATGTGAAAACTTTATTTTACCAACGAGACAATATAGAAAAACACTTTGACTGTTGGAAATGGTGTCATTACATAGTTTATTTACAACAGGGGTTCTCAATCCGGTCCTCACTGACCCCTGAACCTGCACATTTTGTTGTGTGGGCCGCTGAAGAGGAGGTACTGCTGGCCCACCACCACCAGAGGGCGCCCTGCCTGGAGTGCGGGCTCCAGGCACCAGAGGGCGCTGCCGCCGACGAAGGCTGTCAGGCTGACAGCTGTCACCCATTACTAGACACAGCTGACTGCACTCAGGACGGAGTATATCAGCAGGACAGCGTCTCCACCTCAGTGCCGAGATATCGCCTTGAGATTAAGGTAACCTACTCTGCTAGTATATATTTTGAGGACTCTGATAAACCTTGCTAAACTATTTCAGGACAGCTGATTACAGAAAGCACCTTGCTTGGATAAGTACTCACCTTCCTGCTTCATTATTTCAAGAGGTGGAGGCGGCTTCTCCCCTCTCCGTCTACTGGGTGCTGTCGCACCCATACCTGTGTGTTTGTGCTCTTTCCCGCCAGCAGTACCGGATCCGACGAGCGAAGGCAGTGGCCACCTGGGAATTCGGGACTTGGCGGTTCCAGTACTCCTGGTTTTCGGTGGCAGAGGAAATCTGGGTGGTTCCGGTTCGACGGGGACGGACGTCTCCTACCTTCGAGCCTGCCCACACAACACCAGCAGATTTCGACTTACAAAGTATTAATTGTTGTATTGGTTGTGCCCTGTTCACAACAGTAAAACTTGTTATTCACCTTTCTCTATTGTCCGTTCATTGCGCCCCCTGTTGTGGGTCCGTGTACCTACACTTTCACAACAGGATATCTCGGCCAGCGTCATGGATCCCGAGGGGCGTCAACCGGCTGTTGAACGGCCAATGGAAGAACAGGGCGCAGCGGCGGCTTCGGGAGGGGTAATCGGTGAGTTGCAGCGGATCCTCACCGCTTTCACCACTCGGATCGATTTTATGACCGAGCAGCACGTTCTCCTAAACCGCAGGGTGGAGGCTCTCGCCGCACAAATGGAAGCGCGCCCTCCGGGCGCCGCTGCGGCTCTCCCTCCCGAGGACCCTGCGTGTGAGAATGACGTTCCACTGGTTGTTCAACGGCCCCTTCCTCCGTCCCCTGAAGCATACATAAGCCCTCCAGAACCGTACGACGGCTGTGTGGAGACGTGCGCGGACTTCCTTATGCAATGTTCGCTCGTCTTCGCTCAGCGTCCCGTGATGTACGCAGCTGATGCTAGCAGGGTAGCTTATGTGATAAATCTGCTTCGCGGGGAGGCACGCGCTTGGGCTACAGCGCTCTGGGAACAGAGCTCACGGCTCCTTCAGTCATACGACGGGTTTGTACGGGAGCTCAGAACGGTGTTCGATCATCCCAACAGAGGAGAGTCCGCTTCAACCGCATTACTGTCCATACGACAGGGACGTCGGAGCGCAGCTGCCTATGCAGTCGCCTTCCGCATCGCGGCAGCGAGATCCGGCTGGAATAGCACTGCCCTCCGCGCTGCCTTTGTAAATGGATTGTCTCTGGTCCTAAAAGAGCACCTGGTGGCTAAAGACGAACCGCGGGATTTAGACGGGCTCATTGATCTGGTCATACGGCTTGACAACCGGTTAGAGGAACGTCGCCGGGAGCGAGGCGAAGGGCGTGGCCAGGCACGGGTCGTCCCTCTCCCTTCCGGGTCCAATCGAGTTCCGCCGTCCCCACGCTCCTCTGTTCCGGCGCTCCGTGCGCTTACGGCTCCCCCTGCTGACGAAGCTATGGACACGAGCAGGGCAACATTTAGGGCACCTGAAGCACAAAGGAGGCGGGCCCACGGAGCTTGTTATGTTTGTGGCTCGAGTGAGCATATGGCAAACGATTGCCCCGAGCGGTTAAACTCCAACGCCCGCCCCTAGAGACTGGGCCAGGGGTGGGCCAAAACATGCACGTGGGACACACCCACATTGCTACACGACTCCCAGTCACGATCCTATATGAGGATTCAACCCTGAAAGCCCCAGCACTGGTGGACACGGGCTCTGAGGGGAATCTGCTTGACAGCAGATGGGCCAGGGAGATAGGGCTCCCTCTGGTGGCTCTTACCTCGCCTGTGCAGGTTCGGGCACTAGATGGCTCCCTACTCCCACCAATCACGCACAAGACACCTCCAGTAACTCTGGTGGTGTCAGGCAACCACCGGGAGGTGATCGAGTTCTTCGTGACTCAGGCCACCTCCCGTGTGGTTTTGGGTTTTCCCTGGATGCTAAAGCACAATCCCCGGATTGATTGGCCGTCCGGGGTAGTGGTACAGTGGAGCGAAACCTGCCATCGGGAGTGTCTCGGTTCCTCGGTTCCTCCTGGCTCCCAAGCTAAGGAGGAGGTCCGAGTCCCGCCCAATCTGAAGGCGGTGCCAGCGGAGTACCATGACCTCGCTGACGTGTTCAGCAAGGATCTGGCCCTCACGCTACCTCCCCACCGCCCGTATGATTGTGCCATTGATTTGGTTCCAGGCAGTGAGTTTCCGTCCAGTAGGCTGTACAACCTCTCACGGCCGGAACGCGAATCCATGGAGACCTACATCCGGGACTCTTTAGCTGCCGGGTTGATCCGGAATTCCACCTCACCGATGGGCGCAGGTTTCTTTTTTGTGGGTAAAAAGGATGGCGGACTTCGTCCATGCATTGATTATAGGGGGTTGAACGAGATCACGGTTCGCAATCGATACCCGTTGCCCTTGTTGGATTCGGTGTTCACCCCCCTGCATGGAGCCAAGATGTTCACCAAGCTGGATCTTAGGAATGCGTATCATTTGGTTCGGATTCGGAAGGGAGACGAATGGAAGACGGCATTCAACACCCCCTTAGGTCATTTTGAGTACCTGGTCATGCCGTTCGGTCTCACTAATGCTCCCGCGACCTTCCAAGCGTTGGTAAACGATGTCTTGCGGGACTTCCTGCACCGGTTTGTCTTCGTATATCTAGACGATATACTCATCTTTTCCCCGGATCCTGAGACTCATGTCCGGCATGTCCGTCAGGTCCTGCAGCGGTTGTTGGAGAACCGTCTGTTTGTGAAGGGCGAGAAGTGTGAGTTCCACCGCACTTCTTTGTCCTTCCTGGGGTTTATCATCTCCTCTGACTCCGTCGCCCCGGATCCGGCCAAGGTTGCGGCGGTGAGAGATTGGCCCCAACCCACTAGCCGTAGGAAGCTGCAACAGTTCCTCGGCTTCGCTAATTTCTACAGGAGGTTCATCAAGGGCTACAGTCAGGTAGTTAGCCCCCTGACAGCCCTGACCTCTCCAAAAGTTCCCTTCACCTGGTCGGACCGGTGCGAGGCCGCGTTCAAGGAGTTGAAACGGCGCTTCTCGTCTGCACCAGTTCTGGTGCAGCCCGATCCTAGCCGCCAGTTAGTGGTTGAAGTGGATGCCTCGGACTCAGGGATAGGAGCGGTGCTCTCCCAGAGCGGGAAGACCGATAAGGTCCTTCACCCGTGTGCCTATTTTTCTCGCAGGTTGACCCCCGCTGAACGGAATTATGACGTCGGCAATCGGGAACTCCTTGCTGTGAAAGAGGCCCTCGAAGAGTGGAGACATCTGTTGGAGGGAACAGCCGTGCCATTCACGGTTTTCACTGACCATCGGAACCTGGAGTACATCAGGACCGCTAAGCGTCTGAACCCCAGGCAAGCCCGCTGGTCATTGTTCTTTGGCCGTTTTGACTTCCGGATTACCTACCGCCCCGGGACCAAGAACCAGCGATCGGATGCATTGTCCCGGGTGCACGAAGAGGAGGTCAGAACGGAACCGTCGGATCCCCCGGATCCCATCATCCCGGAGTCCGCTATCGTGGCCGCCCTCACCTGGGACGTGGAGAAGACCGTCCGGGAGGCCCTGACCCGTGTCCCGGACCCCGGAAACGGACCAAAGAACAAACTATACGTCCCACCAGAGGCCAGGGCCGCAGTCCTAGACTTCTGTCACGGTTCTAAGCTCTCCTGTCACCCAGGGGTGCGAAGGACCGTGGCAGTCGTCCGGCAACGCTTCTGGTGGGCATCCCTGGAGACCGACGTCCGGGACTACGTCCAGGCTTGTACCACCTGTGCCAGGGGCAAGGCCAACCACCAGAAGACCTCAGGGCAGCTACAGCCACTGCCCGTGCCTCATCGCCCCTGGTCCCACATCGGCCTGGACTTCGTCACGGGTCTCCCGCCGTCCCAGGGAAAAACCGTCGTCTTCACGATAGTGGACCGTTTCTCCAAGGCGGCCCACTTCGTGGCCCTCCCGAAGCTCCCTACGGCCCAGGAGACAGCGGACCTCCTGGTCCACCACGTCGTCCGTCTGCATGGCATACCATCAGACATCGTCTCCGATCGCGGTCCCCAGTTCACCTCACATGTCTGGAGGAGCTTCTGCCGGGAACTGGGGGCCTCGGTCAGCCTTTCGTCCGGGTACCACCCCCAGACCAACGGGCAAGCAGAGCGGGCCAACCAAGAACTGGAGCAGACACTACGCTGTGTGACAGCCGCGCACCCGACGGCCTGGAGTACCCACCTGGCCTGGATCGAGTACGCCCACAACAGCCAAGTGTCATCAGCCACCGGCCTCTCCCCGTTTGAGGTGTGCTTGGGGTATCAGCCCCCCTTGTTTCCGGTGGTCGAGGGAGAGGTCGGTGTGCCCTCGGTCCAGGCCCACCTACGGAAGTGCCGTCGGGTGTGGCGTGCTGCCCGCTCTGCTTTGTTGAAGGCCCGGACGAGGGCGAAGAAACATGCAGACCGGCGGCGGGCCCCGGCCCCCACGTACCGTCCTGGGCAGGCAGTGTGGTTGTCCACCAAGGACATTCCCCTTCAAGTGGACTCCCCCAAGCTCCAAGAACGGTACATCGGTCCCTTCAAGGTTGTCAAAGTCATCAATCCCGCCGCAGTGAGGCTTCAGCTTCCGGCCTCACTGCGGATCCACCCAGTATTCCACGTCTCCCGGATAAAGCCCCATCACACCTCACCCCTCTGCACCCCGGGTCCGGCACCACCTCCTGCCCGGATCATCGACGGGGAACCGGCTTGGACCGTGCGCCGGCTCCTTGATGTCCGTCGAATGGGCCGGGGTTTTCAGTACCTGGTGGACTGGGAGGGGTACGGCCCCGAGGAGCGCTCCTGGGTGAAGAAGGGCTTCATCCTGGACCCGGCCCTCCTGGCCGACTTCTACCGACGCCATCCGGACAAGCCCGGCCGTGCGCCAGGAGGCGCCCGTTGAGGGGGGGGTCCTGTTGTGTGGGCCGCTGAAGAGGAGGTACTGCTGGCCCACCACCACCAGAGGGCGCCCTGCCTGGAGTGCGGGCTCCAGGCACCAGAGGGCGCTGCCGCCGACGAAGGCTGTCAGGCTGACAGCTGTCACCCATTACTAGACACAGCTGACTGCACTCAGGACGGAGTATATCAGCAGGACAGCGTCTCCACCTCAGTGCCGAGATATCGCCTTGAGATTAAGGTAACCTACTCTGCTAGTATATATTTTGAGGACTCTGATAAACCTTGCTAAACTATTTCAGGACAGCTGATTACAGAAAGCACCTTGCTTGGATAAGTACTCACCTTCCTGCTTCATTATTTCAAGAGGTGGAGGCGGCTTCTCCCCTCTCCGTCTACTGGGTGCTGTCGCACCCATACCTGTGTGTTTGTGCTCTTTCCCGCCAGCAGTACCGGATCCGACGAGCGAAGGCAGTGGCCACCTGGGAATTCGGGACTTGGCGGTTCCAGTACTCCTGGTTTTCGGTGGCAGAGGAAATCTGGGTGGTTCCGGTTCGACGGGGACGGACGTCTCCTACCTTCGAGCCTGCCCACACAACACCAGCAGATTTCGACTTACAAAGTATTAATTGTTGTATTGGTTGTGCCCTGTTCACAACAGTAAAACTTGTTATTCACCTTTCTCTATTGTCCGTTCATTGCGCCCCCTGTTGTGGGTCCGTGTACCTACACTTTCACAACACATTTTCCACCTCTCCCTGTTCTTCCACAAGCTGATTTGCTAATACAGGTGTCTGTTAGGAGTTGATTGGCTGTGCACCTGATTTAGCAAATGAGCTTGTGGCAGAGCAGCGAGAGTTGGAACATGTGCATGTTCAAGGGTCCTTGAGGACTGGATTGAGAACAACTGATTTACACTGTAAATGGAAATACCATTAAACTGTGATTCTGTTGTGAGCCAGTGTACTTTTGCGCTGCAGGTTCATTTCAGCCTTAAGAAGCGTTCACTGAATAGAGCCACAGATTTTTGGTTTAAATGTAAAACTAAAAATCTTAGATTCATGAAGTTTTCAATCCAGATTTTAAAGCTTGGGTAGGTAACTCTGTTCAGAAACACTTTTTGTTATATTGGGTGAAATGGTCCATCTACCCCAACAGTAGTCAATACATTGTGCATTCGGGAAAAGGAACGAAAAAAATCAAGACGTCTGTAGCAGCTGTAGGATCGATAAAACTCCGACCAGTATAAGCCCCGCAGTCCGCTCTCAAAAGAACCAATCAGATGTCTTCATGTCTAGTTCTTCCTGCTTGCGTCACCAGGCTCAATACCCCCTCTGTGCCTCCCTCCTCCATGCATGCACACTCATCTTGTTTCGCCGAAGAAGTTCACTTCGGTACAATGGCAGAGGGAATACGGCCGAAACTACCACTTCCACCGGATTGTGCCATGTCGGATTAATCATTCTCTTAATCATTCTCTGCAAACTGGCCGTTGAAAACGCATCACTTTTCCGCCACAATAGGTGGCAGTAATGCACTGTGGGTTGCAACCCAGCAATAAACATGAAAGAAGAAGAAGAAGCAAGAAAGTCTGTCTTCGAGTATTTATTAAATCATATTTTTGGGGATTGCGCGGTGGTAATCCAACCAGTGTTTCACTGCAACAGAGGCGTCTGAAGGACGTTTGCGCTCTACGAACCCGGTGCACTAGTTTGGAGTATTTTATGACAAACACCTGCAATAATCCGACTTGTTGTGCGGTGAAAAGTCCTAACAGAGTACTGTAAAGAGACTCCCAGAAGTTCAGTTACCTGACATTCTTATGTCTCTTCTGTACAGGTAAGGTGAAATTAAATGGTCTGTTTAATTAGAATTACTGTACAGTATTTTGTATAAGATACTATGCATATTCTTTGTATTCTGTCTGCCTTTTATGCATGAAATTCTGTTAAAAAGGTAAAAACACAGTGTTCTTTTTGGGGTCAGGAACGGATTCATCCATTTTACATTGTTTTTTTTTTTAAATGGAGAAATTGGTTTAGGTTTAAGAATATTTTGGAACCTATTAAGTTCTAAAACTGAGGTTCCACTGTACTGTCAATGTCCAAAAAGTGAAAATGATATTCATTTTAGTTCATATCGCCAGGCTTATGCTGTAAACAAACACTGTACAAATTTTTTTATTTCATACTTATTTTGCAGATAATCTCTTTGTTACCAACCTGTGGCGTCCTGCACGCCTGCCAATGCCCCCACAGCTGCTGCCGTCTCCGCCAGGACAATCTGCCCTCCACCTTGTAAAGTGGCCTCTGCCAGTGTTGCCACAGCATGGGCTGCTGCTTCACTGCAATACACACAGATGCACACAAGATAGTCACTTACAATAAGAACAAATATGGGGTATTCAACATTTTTTTATAGATGCAGATTTAAAACACACAACTTGGATGCCCACTGTATGCATTCAGATAAAAAAACTAAAAAGTGTGTGTGCACATTCACATTGCCTGTTCACAAACACGGGGGTTATTAGGGAGATGTGGGGTGAAGGGGCAGAAGTGCATGACTTCTAAGAGGCTTTTCTCGTCTGGACTTATGGAGAATCTGTCATCACCCAAAAGGACAAAGTGCTGCAGTGACAACAAAGCAGGTTTATTAACCAGATCTATCCAACAGAATTACGAGCGCATTACCACACCAGATTCATTATGAACTCATTTAACTAATCACATCTGAGATCGAAGTATGGACATACAGGAAGTGGAGCCCAGAGAGTGTGACACAGAGACACAATAGATGGTAATGGTGTCTTCAAACTCTGCTAATATACAGATGACATCCAACTGGATGTTAATGGAAATCACAGTAAAATCTGAAAACATACTGCTTGTGGTTTAGATAAGTAGAAGAATCTATATAAATCTCAATTGTCCCACACTGCACGTATTTGTTTTTAAATCAGTTTGAAAATCCACTGTATTTCCAACTCATTTAAATATAATAGTCAAAAGATAAAATGACTTCATTTTTATTGCCTGTATCAGATTATAAGTGGGCCAACATTTTAATCGTATAACATTTATTTAAAGTATATAGCACTTTCAACCATATTTATAAACAAGGTTGGGTAGGATTACTTTGAAAGAATACATGTGGATTACATGTAATACATTTGGATTACTTGTAATCTGATTACTTTTGGATTACATTTCAAAGTAATCCTACCCAACCCTGTTTATAAAGTGGTTCCCACATAAACATACAATAAAGGACAATAAAAAAAACATACAAACCCAGAAATTTTAAATACATAAAAGACAAAATTTTAAAAAGTAAACATAAAAAATGCAGACAGAAAACTAAGATTAAAATTTCCTACTACCACTAATTTTAAGTAGCCAAGTACAGAAGTCTAGTTTGAGTCTCGTTTTAAAAACTTTTTAATCGTAGACACGCGCCTAACTTCAAATTATTCCACAGCATCAGTGCACGACCCAAAAACATCAACCTGCTGTTTACACACACCTAGATGAACCGCTTTAACCAGCAGATTTCAGAAATGGATGGAAAAAATAAAAAGTCAAGTCTGGGAGCAGGCACTGGTGCCACGCTTCGTCACATGCATGACACTTTGCAAAGACCTTAGGTCCTGAATAGCAACCATCCAGGCAGACAACCATCTATTCTTTTTGTGTTTAGCAACACCCCCCCCCCCCCCCCCCCCCACACACACACACAATTGTATATACCCATAAGAGGATTTATTCTATTTTATTTTGGAACAGTAATTTGACACTCTAGACATTTAAATATTTCAGTAAAAATACATCTTGTATGAAGGGCAGCATTGTGATTAGCACTGTCACCTCACACTGAGAAGGTCTCAGGTTCTCTTCTCACCTGGTCTTTTCTGTGTGCATGTTTTCCCCGTGTGTGCGAGGGTTCCCTCCGAGAGCTCCGGTTTCCTCCCACTTCCGAAGACATGCAGGTTGAGAATTGTTGACTCTCAACTGGCCGTAGGTGTGAGTGAATGTAAACGAGCGTGTCTGTCTATATGTGATGGCTCTGTGACAGACAGAACGGCAGCCTATCCATGGTGTATGCTGCCTCCTGCCCAATGATTGCTGGGAAATGCTCCAGCACCCCCCAAGTAGGACCTTTAACTGGAAAAAACAGGTCCAAAGAATGGATGGATAGACTGTGGAGGGAGAATAATGTCTTCTTTGTTGCATCAACACTGCAAGAAGACAGAGAAGCAACGCTCCCAGAGCAGAGAATCTAGGCTCAGTGCAGATAAACACCATGAGACGGGCCAGGAGAGAGGAAGGACTCAGGAGGGTGCAAGTAACAAGCCCCAATGGGACAATACCCATACACGGCTGAGATTACGAACATAAAACACCAGCTAACAGCTAGCTATCTCGACACGTCTGACTTATAGATTCATCAGGTTAAAGAATTAACTTAAAGCAAATAACAGCAAAAACATACATCTGTGGATCATCTGTTGCTGGCCCATTCCATCCCAAGCTGACAAAACAAGTGATTCTAATGACAAATACTCTGTCATGCAAGAAGAAACTTCATCAGTGAAATATCTGCTGCTGTCCTCAGTTTTAATCAGATCCTCTGAGGAACATTACTTATGATCCTGAAGTAATCCCATCTGAATACAAGTGTGTCTGACCAACTTCCCTCCACAAAACTACAACTATTTTCAAGCCTTCAACAACAGATTTCATCAATATAGTTGAGTCCTAATTGTAAAACTAAAAGCATTTCAAATAGTTGAGTCCTAATTGTAAAACTAAAAGCATTTCAAGTTAGTACCTCAACTGTTGACGTAAAGTAAGTTTCCTTAATCCTTTCCTTAAGTTAAGTTTCCTTAAGTTTCCTTAAATTGTGTCGGTAGCATGACCCAAGCAGAGGGTCACCCCTTTGAGTCTGGTCTGCTTGAGGTTTCTTCCTCAAATCATCAGAGGGAGTTTTTCCTTACCACTGTCGCCCGTGTGCTTGCTTTACGGGTTGGTAAGGTTAGATCTTACTTATGTGAAGCACCTTGAGGCAACTTTGTTGTGATTTGGCGCTATATAATAAATTAAATAAATTGAAAAGTTAAAGTAAATTTCCTTAATCCTCATGTAATTCTGCATGAATTAAAAAATAACATGCTGAACAATTATTATTTGCACTACCTGATATTTAAGAACTTATTAAAATTAGATTAAGCAGGTAGCACACAGAAATGCATGGCTAACAGCCAATTTAAAGTTGTGTACGTTGCAGCAAAGGTGCAGGGTAATTAATTAGGTGCTGAACCTGGATATGAGGTGGCTGACTGATCTCCAGGGGACCCCACTGACCTGCCCTGACAATTGTTCCATTCTCACCCAGTTGTTATGGCTGCCTGTGCAATTAGACTCCACTACCGGTGGCTGAAGATCCTTGAGTACTGCATCAGGGTAATACTGAACAGTAAATCCAACATTAAAACGTATGTGTTTGAGCTTTTTAAAATTACAACCAAATAGTGTGGTGTTCTTTGAAGATCAGCTTGATCTGGATGCAGATGCATACGTACCAGGATTTACAATTTTTTACTTTAAATACATTATTTAACCATAAAAACATTTTTGCCTTCTGTGCTGAACAAAAATAATTAATAATAACAAGCAAAAGTGCAATTTCAGTGGATGAATCCTTCCTAATCTATCAGAAATCCACCACTCAAAAAAGTACCGTACATATTTTTGTAAATTTTTAAAATTATATTTATGAAGTATATAAAAACTCCCAAATAACAATAGCTAATTATTTTAGTAGCACTTATGAAATATGAGTTGATAAATAAAAATACTGGCCAAAATCTGTTGATTTTTTTTTTTTAGCAATTAATGGGAAAATACTGAAAAACATGTTCCAAGGTCTTTCTAAATTGTATCATATTTGCCTGTCACAGGGCCCAGGGCGAAGCATCAGCCCACTCACTTTTTTGAAGAAAGTTGGTTAAGCGCTCACCTGAAATTAAATTAAAATACATGGAATACATTTAATGAATGAGAAACGGACAAAACATGGCCACAATCAGATGAGTTGCGCGCCCAACTAATTGAGGACTGCCTTAGTGTCACATAACGTGATCGGGCTCATGTTACCATGAAAGCCCTCTAGTGTCATATAACATGATGCCAATAGACTAACGTTAGCATGAGTAGAGTTTCTCCATTGTGGTTTAGAATGTGCTTTAAAAAAACATTGTTACAATTTGGCTTAGAAAAATCATGGTACAGATTTACATAGCACAAAACTACATGTTATCTCATGTTCATGTTCTCCTTCACCCACAAATTCAGGTTAAAAGGCTTCCAACACAACACCACTCATCTGTTCTTTCCAATAATCGTGAAATTATCAACAAGACACTGCCAATTTTCATGCAGCTTTCAAAGCTCAGCTCCCTTGAAACCTGCCAAATAACACCTTCCTCACTTCCTCAGCAATCTCACCTGTTGAGAGCCATTGTGACTGTTGTTCCAGGCTGAATCTCCTGAGAGGCTGCGACTGCAGCTTCAGCCAGGGAGGCCACAGCCTGCGTGGCCTCTGAAGCCTGGGTGGTTTGAATTGTCATCTCTCCGCTCTGTAGAGTCGCCCAGTTCTGCTCCACCTAGACAGCAAAGGAGACAAAAATAGATGATGTTGTGGTAAGAAGTTTCGATGATTTCTTTGAGCTGTTCTTGTCCTTGGGCAGGATGACTGCGCCACATTTGTTGCCTAAGATGGAATTTATTGCGAGTTTTCTGAAATCAACACAGGGTCAAAAACACACAAACACCCAATTAGATTATTAATTCTGTGGTTTTCCAAGTTTCGATGTGTCTTTTCAATTGCCACAGCCTTTTAACTTCCTATTAGTGGTTATGACTGACAACAGCTGACAGCTTTTCTGTCCCAACGAGATTCTAAAAGCATCAGTTCAATCAGTTATACACATTTTTAAGTACAGGTTATTGGGAGGTCTAGCCACTTTGCCAATCCAGGTACCACCAAAGTATAGGTCTGCCATGAACTGCTAGCTAACTGGACATCGGTGTCACTGTCTACAATCAAGCCTGTTTTTTTTAATCGCTATAGAGTGTGAGGCTGCCATTGTAGAAATAAGTTGCTGCTGAAAAATCAACATCTACAGTTGGCAGCTGACCAATGGATAAAGAGAAGAATCTTCTGAAGGAAGGTTTTATGGTCAGATGAGACTTGAGCTTTTTGGTTACAATGGCCAGAGCTATCTTTGGAAGAGTAAAGTTGAGGTATTCAACCTCAGTACTACAGTACCAACTGTTCAGCACGGTGGTCCTCATGCATTGTGTTCTGAGGCTGCTGTGCTGCCAGTGAAACTGGTGCATGGTACAAAGGGAATGCAATAATGAAGAAGGGTCACCTCAGAATTCTTCAGTAACACCTCAAACCACCAGCTAGATAGTTGAGACATGGACAATTTGGTGCCCCAGTCAGACAAGGACCCCCAATCACATCAAAACTGGTTGCTGATTAGATTCACTGGCTTCACTGGCTAAGGTTAGACCTTACCTGTGTGAAGCGCCTTGAGGGAACACTATTATGATTTGGCGCTATATAAATGAAAATAAATTGAAAAATTGAAATTGAAAATTGATATTTCCAAATTGTTGAAATTATTGATGGAAATCATCCTATGGCACTTTGTGGGTTCTAGACAGCTCTACTAACATCAATGACAGTGAACTGCATTTGTAAAAGGAAACAACAGCAAAACCAGGAAACTGATCTTAGTGCCATCTTGGTATCAAATTAATACAAATATTAATACAAATGACATCTTTTGAAGACTACTCAACCATTCTGCTTCTATTCTGCACCTTAACAAGAATAACAAGAATTTCTCAGTTTGAGGTGCAGCTCCATGAAGAGACAGGAGTGGTGTTGGCTTCTGCAACCTTCCCGTCCTGTGCACGGCAAAATTTCCTGTATATTCGTTTTGTAAATTGTTTTGTCAATTGTGTCACTAACACGACCCAAGCAGAGGGTCACCCCATTGAATCTGGTCCGCTTGAGGCTTCTTCTTCAAATCATCAGAGGGAGTTTTTCCTTATCGCTGTGACCTGTGTGCTTGCTCTAGGAGTTGGTAAGGTTAGACCTTACTTGTGTGAAGCGCCTTGAGGCAACTTTGTTGTGATTTGGTGCTATATAAATTAAATTAAAATTAAATTAAAATAAAGACATTACATTGGCGCTTCTTTTTGCTGTATCCACGAGTCTACACAAACACCCAAGCAGACTAGTGCCAGTATCTGAGGTGAGATGTTGTGGAGACAAGGGCAGAACCAGAGCAGACCTGTGACATACCTGCCGATTTTGCAGTCTTTGTATGTGGGATTACAGAACTCCATCCAAAACATGCATCATGCCTTCCATACGAACAATCTATGCAAATAATTTTGCCATGGGAAAAATGTCAATGACCAATATTGTGCCCTTGTTAAATTAAAAGAAAAGGTAAAATAGGGTCCAAATCCCCAAATTGGGTCCAAATACCCAAACTGGGTCCAAATACCCAAACTGGCCGTTTTTGCATTAAATGGCTACCATTTCCAATTGAACGAATCTACGAATATGATTTTAGACGGGAACAATGTCAATATCCCATATTATGCCCATGCCAAATTAGAAAAAAGTTAAACAGTTTTTGAGATATCACAATAAATGGATGCTGACGCCTATGAGGAACATCGCACCACAACATAGGGCAACAAATAACAAAAACAAAATCGAATCCATCAACAAAAAAGCAATACAGATCTGAAGCTTTTAATCAAATTTCTGCAGAGTAATGTATGTCAAAAATAGATTTTGTTTACCTCTCCATCAGTCACAGTGGAATAGTTGACCTGTGCTACCGTCACACCAGGAAGCTCCGAGGCATCTGCCAGTGTGGCAACTGTGTGTCCTGTGCCCACCTGAGTGAAAGGTATTTGAAAAACACTGTAATTGAAAGGAAAAATCAACTCAACTCAATCAACTTTTTTTTTTATATAGCAAGCGCTCTAATGGGGTAATATGGTACTACGAGGTCCCTAAGATAAGATGGGACCTGATTATTCAAAACCTTATAAGTAAGAAGAAGAATTTTAAATTCTATTCTAGAATTAACAGGAAGCCAATGAAGAGAGGCCAACACGGGTGAAATACGCTCTCTCCTGCTAGTCCCCGTCAGTACTCTAGCTGCAGCATTTTGAATTAACTGAAGGCTTTTTAGGGAACTTTTAGGACAACCTGATAATAATGAATTACAATAGTCCAGCCTAGAGGAAATAAATGCATGAATTAGTTTTTCAGCATCACTCTGAGACAAGACCTTTCTGATTTTAGAGATATTGCGTAAATGCAAAAAGGCAGTCCTACATATTTGTTTAATATGCGCTTTGAATGACATATCCTGATCAAAAATGACTCCAAGATTTCTCACAGTATTACTAGAGGTCAGGGAAATGCCATCCAAAAATGGGAAGCGACACTCCAGAAATATCTATTACTCACACAAATATACAACTTTGTATCACTACTTTGATATAATATATTTTTTTGGGCACTACAACAGCTAAAGTAATTTGTACCTGAATGAGCGAGACCGTCCCATCGGGGTTGTTGACAGTCTGTACGACGGTCTGTGAGGGAACGAGGTGCGCGATACTCTGAGCGGCAGTCAAGTGGTGGGGGGTGGGTACCGTGGCAACCTGCTGGTCTTCAAAAGCATACAGCAAATCCTCGCGACCATGCTGCTTATAGCAGTTTTTTACGATGGTCCGCAGTGCTTGAGTCCATGACACCTTAAGAAGCACACACAGGAGTTAATGAACCAAATATTTCCAAAATGTTGAAATTATTGATGGAAATCATCCTATGGCACTTTGTGGGTTCTCAACAGCTCTACTCACATCAATGACACGGTGAACTGCATTTGTAAAAGGAAACAACAGCAAAACCAGGAAATTGATCTTCGTGCCATCTTGGTATCAAATTAATACAAATATTAATGGCATCTTTTGAAGACTACTTAACATTCTGCTTCTCTTCTGCACCTTAACAAGAATAAATCAGGTTGACCAATCAATTTCAAGTTAACTGGTCAACCTGTTTTTCAATCAATCAATCAATTTTTTTTTTATATAGCGCCAAATCACAACAAACAGTTGCCCCAAGGCGCTTTATATTGTAAGGCAAGGCCATACAATAATTATGTAAAACCCCAACGGTCAAAACGACCCCCTGTGAGCAAGCACTTGGCTACAGTGGGAAGGAAAAACTCCCTTTTAACAGGAAGAAACCTCCAGCAGAACCAGGCTCAGGGAGGGGCAGTCTTCTGCTGGGACTGGTTGGGGCTGAGGGAGAGAACCAGGAAAAAGACATGCTGTGGAGGGGAGCAGAGATCGATCACTAATGATTAAATGCAGAGTGGTGCATACAGAGCAAAAAGAGAAAGAAACAGTGCATCATGGGAACCCCCCAGCAGTCTACGTCTATAGCAGCATAACTAAGGGATGGTTCAGGGTCACCTGATCCAGCCCTAACTATAAGCTTTAGCAAAAAGGAAAGTTTTAAGCCTAATCTTAAAAGTAGAGAGGGTGTCTGTCTCCCTGATCTGAATTGGGAGCTGGTTCCACAGGAGAGGAGCCTGAAAGCTGAAGGCTCTGCCTCCCATTCTACTCTTACAAACCCTAGGAACTACAAGTAAGCCTGCAGTCTTTTTCAGCAAAGGTGTGGAAGATGAGCAGCAGCTATATGGACATATGGTTGGAACCAAACATGATCCAGACCACTTACTGTTGATAATTGGGGAAGGACATTCAAAGACAAACTGTCCCAACAATAAAGAATATCCTTAAACTAATGTCTAAATAATTCAGGTGTGGGTCCAAGATCCAGATCTTGCCGATCTTTCAATTGGACTGAGACCCAATACCAAAATGCACACTCAGTACTATACTGTATTTCACCAGATGTAGGTCTATTTTTGAGACACAGGCCACTATCAATCAGTGGCTCAGAGTTCTTGGAAAATATTCTACAGTTCATTTCTAGATGTTTGAATGGCTTGCAGTGCAAGTAACTGAGTGAATAATAAGTGCCAGCTTGTTATCCACTCGGTTACTTGCACTACAAGAAGGCCATTTCTTGCCACTTCTAATATGTAGACCTGAGTTCAAATCCTGCTCACGCTACCTGTCTGTGTCCTCGGACAAGACACTCAATCTACATTGTCTCAATCCACCCTACTGTAAATTGGGTACCAGCCTCAGCATTGGCATCCTGCCGAGGAGAAGTCTTAAGGCCCCCCGACACTTGCCAGACATTGATCCGGGCACTTGCATGCACATCATCGTGATGATCCCACCCACTCCAGCAGCAGCTTTTCTCGTGCATGCACTCTGAATGAGCTGGTGAGATGGAGAACGCATTTGAAACCGTCTAAAAAGGGCATGTTTATTTTGTAATGGCTTGGTAAAACAGTTGCATGTTCCTTCCTTCTTGTATGCAGCTGTAAAAGTATGTTTATGATTGATTTAACATCTCATTATAATCATTCAGACGAGCTGCGCCCTGATGCAGTGGGCTGACGCAATCACTCGCACGCACGCAGTGTTTTTGACTTGTTTGCATGTTCAGGTGAAGTACACATAATTAATGCGTGATGGAGATTTTGAACATTTCAAAATTTTCTTTGCGCAAGTGCACGAAGCCGCACACAGTTTACACAACGAGTTTGAGATGTTTACTCTTGTGCACGACAGAGTGCGTGCAAGTGCGTGGATCAAAGTCGTGCAAGTGTCAGGGGGCCTTTAGACTCTCATCTGCTTGATGCTAAAGAATCCAGAGATAAACACCAGTGAAAACAGGCCTCAGAGCCTATACACTGTAGGACTTCTTCCACTCATAGAATTGGTTGTTGGCAAAGCTGTAAAGCCTTAAGCTCCAGCCACCCACGACTCTTAACTGGAGTAAGTGTGTTAGAATAGATCCGATGTGGATGCATATGTTGATTTGGCATAGGTTTTCCTCGATGTCCTTCCTGAAACAACTCCACATGTACGGGCTACAGGCAGGGTGGACTTTGATCCCCAAATTTTCTTGCTGGGAATCAAGAGAGTTAACCGCTTCCCCACCATAAACTATGCCATTATGTAGCAATTATGCAGTACAATAATGATGTTAATGACAAGTATGTAATTATGCATAAATGCAACTTGAGCTTTTTACCTTTAACTTGCAAAGTTTGATATAGATTCTGTGGATTATCTTGCATAACCTTTGGAGATCAACAAATTCCAGCATCCATCAGTTGTTCTCTTACCCTCTGTTTCTGCTCCTCTGTGCGGACATCACTTCGCACGTTGGCCCAAGGAATGTCCTCGGGCCACCACACCGGCTTACAGCTTTCCTTCCCCCAGCCGGGCTTTCCTCGGCCCGTTGAATACTTTAGCATTTCTGGGATGAACGCTCGCAGCTGGGCCTGAGGTGAAGGGCACACGAGGAGAGAAGAAATGATACAGACACCAGAATTCTGAGTGCTGCAGTGCAAGCGGCAGGAGGCGAATATTGATCGCACTGCTGCTGCAGGGTGCTGAGGTGGGTCACGGCCCATAAACAGAAACAGGCTTTCTAAAAGGAGAGGAGGGCACTTGTGGTTATTGGCAGACCAATCTATGACTGTGGCTCCAGTCTGACCAGGCAAACAAAAAGGTGATTCAACATTATCCAACAGCCAACCTTTCTGAGGAAGTGCTCTGGTGTACTCAGCAACAACAAGCCTGTTTTCAAATGAAAAATAAAATCACCATTAAATAAAAAACACAATATTCACTTTGATTATTCGTGTAGTGGATATTCTAACAGCCAAAGCAATGCATGACTGCCTGGTGTACAGTATTTGAGTGTACCATTAGTCAACAAAAAAGTAAGGCCATTTTACTGCAGGTTGTTAGAACTAAAGTGGGTTTCATAATTGGGGAGTAATTGCTTTGTTCCTGCATTAAAAGCTTGAGACTCAGCAACATGACTGTCAGCTGTTTTGATGGCACAGACTAAGGTCTTTAGATTTGAGTTTTTGAAGCCTTAATCATCTTCTTCTTCTATCGGCTGCTCCTGTTAGGGGTCTCCACATCAGATCAATCATTTCCATCTCACCCTGTCCTCTCCTCTGTATCTTCCTCTGTCACACCAACCACCTGCATGTCCTCCCTCTGCATATCCATAAACCTCCTCTTTGGCCTCTCTTTTCTCCTTCTGAGTGGGGACTACATCCTCAGCATCCTTCTCCCTATATACCCCAGGTCCCTCCCCTGCACATGTCCAAACCATCTCAATCTCACCTCTCTGACTTTGTCTCCAAACCATCTCACTTGAGCTGTCCCTCTGATATGTTCATTCCTAATCCTGTCCATTCTCATCACTCCCAAAGAGAATCGCAACATCTTCAGCTTTGCCTCCTGGTTTTTTGTTAGCGCCGCCGTCTCTAAGATATACAACATAGCTGGTTAATCTAATTGGCTTATTTGAATATTAGAAAAATACAACGCAATGCTAATATGAGTATACCCTTGGCCATATGAGCATAACAATCGAAAACAGAATATGACCTTTTGACCTCTTAAAATAGGTCAAGGTTAGCCATCTTTGAACTTGAACTCCAAAGTCTGTGTCCCAAGAGTGCTCCCTGTGAATTTGAAGACTCTGGCTGTAACAGAAACGGACTTATGTTAAGCACAGACAGACAGACGGACGGAAGGCCTTCACGATACCCAATGGCCATATTTTGCCCTTGGGTAAAAATTAATAAAATAAATGGGGAAGACAAATAATAAATTTACCATGTGAAAATGTCACATTTAGATAGGACAATTTAAACACTTAAAAAAAAAAAAAAATCCTCCAGTAAGAAAGGTATATTTTTGTCCACTTACGAGGTCTGTTAGAAAATTATTCGACCTTTTTATTTTTTGCAAAAACCATATTCAATTTCAATTTAATTCAATTTATTAATTTATATAGCGCCAACTCACAACAAAGTCGCCCCAAGGCGCTTCACACAATTCACAACAACACAAATTAATCTAAAATCAAAATTAAAAGCAAGAAAAGCACAAAAAAGGTAAAACACAGTAGAATAAAAAGAAATTACAAACCAAACATAAACAGATTAAATTAGTGATAAGACAGTCTAAAAAAGTGGGTCTTCATTCTTGATTTAAAAGTCTCCACCGTGTCAGACTGCGGAATAACAGCAGGTAGATCCTTCCAAAGAGCTGGACCACGGTAGGAGAAGGGCTCTATACCCCACAGACTTTTTGTTCATCCTCGGAACACACAGAAGCCCTGCGAACGCAAGGGCCTCGCAGGTACGTAGGGCTTAACCAAGTCCGCCAGGTAGGAAGGTGCCAGTCCATGAACAATTTTATAAACCAACAATAAAACTTTAAAATCCGATCTGGCAGAAACCGGTAGCCAATGAAGGGATGCCAGAATGGGAGTAATGTGGTCAAACCTTCTACTTTGTGTCAAAAGTCTGGCAGCAGCATTCTGTACCAACTGAAGTCCTCGAATGCTAGACTGCGGCAGGCCAGAAAATAAAGCATTACAATAATCCAGTCTGGAAGAAATAAACGCATGTATCAAAGTCTCAGCATCAGCCATAGACAGGATGGGACGAATATCCTGTCTATGGATTTGACCATATGGATTTCAATCACATGGTTTTTGCAAAAAATAAAAAGGTCGGATAGTTTTCTAACAGACCTCGTACATTTACTCAAAAAATTGATTTTTTTTTTCTTTCTTTAAAAAAAAAAAAAAAGACCGGAAAAAGATGATTCTGTCCTGGAACATCACTGAAGCTGTCATGGCTTTGTTGTTTTTACCATTTAAGTCTGATTTTTTTGGCATTGTCACCACAATAATACTGATTCACAATATTCAAATAAATAATTCACAATCTGCCATTGCTAATAAAATTTAGAATCTCAAACAAGATGAAAAAAATGAGTATCCCAACATGCCGTTTGATAAAGGGCACTGATCAGCTTTGTGTTAGCATCAGAGCCAATAAATAAATAAATAAAAGCAGCAGAGCTTCAATTGTAAGTGAAAGTGCTCCCCTCCCCTCCAAAAAAGTAGAATGGAAACAGAAAGAAGCCGACAAACACAGCTAATGAGCAAAGCCCACCAGAAATCCGGTGGAAGAACTATGGCTAAAATGTGTACATATTTCACAAGCTGGTTTTACTGGATACCTGCTGGGCAAGTAAGATGATCATCATTCAGGTGTGCTGTGTCACTTGTTAATACAGTTACAATGTTTTTACATGGTTTGTCAAAGTGAGTCAGTGGTGATTCTAATACTTTATCATAACTTTATTAAAAGTATTTTTTTCCGAGTTCTGAGTTGGAAATTGCAAGCTCTGTTTCCACTGAATGCAGCAACAACTTGCCAAATGCGTTGTTGTCTGTCAATTCTGGCAAAATTTAATGGAGTGAACTCTTTAGGTAATTTATAATAACTAGATTTCAACAAGAACTAAAATTTATGAAAATGAGAGTAAGTACCATTAATTAGCCCATTAGCTTCTGCTTGTTAACGCTGCATTTGCATTTTAATAAGGCATCAATGAAATTCATTTTGAATCTTGTTGCATGAAGTAGCTGCACCATGTTTCAAAAATGAATGTGACTTATAGACTGATGCAACTTACAAAGGTTGGTTTTCCTCTTCATGATGCATTTTAGGCACATACGACTAATACTCCACTGTGACATATAGTCCAGGAAATAGGGTAAGAATTCTTGCTAGATTTTTCAGTGGATTTTATACTGAGATCCTCCTCCTGTTGATTTTTCAGGATATCATGAGAGTCCTCCATATGTTGATTTATAAACAATAAGCTGTTTCAAATGTACCTTTATTGGCATTCAGCTCCAAAATAGCAACTAAGACAATATAAGAAAGGACGTGGCTACAGGTACAAGACTTATACCCCAAACTGAAGGGGATACAGATACAAGACAATTCCATGCATACCCATTGATAGTACTGAGTACATGGCCCTCCAACACTCTCAGCAGATACGATAGAACCCAGTAGTACTAACAATGTATTAATAATGTATTGCAGTGCTACTACTACTAACCCAGTAGGAGCATCCAGTGATTATGTGTATTGTGTCTGCTTTTTTTTTTTTTACTTTCTTTAGCAACACATAAAATCTTGTGCGATTCTCACAATGACATGCACCACTTCCACCAACATTCAATATGTTTACATGTGTAAAGAAGTCCAACAATTTTACACAATTACTTTGTGGGAAACATCACATGAAGTTATATTATTGCAATACATAATTAATCACTGCATGACGCCACTGCATTCCATTGCACCCCTCACTGTCAGGGTGCCATATACTCGCGACTAGTTGAGCCTCGGAGCTGTAGCTACTATCATATTGGCTACAAGTCATACCTGTCCTGTAGCCACTTAACGACAAGAAATTAAATTACCTTCTGCAAAAGTTTGAAATAATGTAAATCATGAATACTGTGCAACTATTAAAACTATTTCAGTTAGAAATACATTATTGGCATATTTTGAAAAAGCAACACCAGTGTTAGCCCAAATATTAAACGCACCATTGTTAACGAAAGAGACAAGCACATGGTGTTTTAATGCACTTGCAAATAACTCCATCCACAGACTGATTAGTACCTCTGGAGTTAACGGAGATCGTTATCAACCAGGTTCATGAATGAGATTTTCCCACCCGACTCATGTTTAGTTTAGTTAGCATAAAAGCAACAGAAAGCTGACACTACATCATGACGCAGTATCTATAATGAGCCAATGCAATAAAATAAACTTTATGACAGATTTGATTGTGTACGTCATCTGTTTTAGTCACTTTGGAGTCGCGTGCCCTTCCTCCCTATGCCGATCACTTTGTCCACCAAGTTGCATGTGAGCACTCTTGAACTGTGAGAGTGCCAAAAGCAGGAGGAAGAAAGTGGTGCTTTTGTGTGCCCGCCATCACTTTGTGCACCTGCTAAAACACCAACACACACTGGCAGGACCTAAAAAGCATGTGTTCATCCAGACGCCACGTTCAGTCACGGACAGTGTGGGTTGGGTTTACCGCCGATGCCCTCAGTGTCCTGGTAATATGCAAGCATCACCGGGGGGATTATATTGCACAGCGAGGCACTGCAGTGTCTGCCCGCCTTGACATCACAGGCTATATTTGGTTCTGGAAGAAATAAATCCCTTTTCCTCCCCCCAAACCTTTATAACTTCAAAGCCACAAACTATGCAAAAGAAAAGGACAGACAAAATGGATCATAGCATGTATTGGCTGGCGCTAGTTATCAATAAACAAACAAACAAAAAATAAAAATGGTGTGTCGATGGCATTTCCACCTGTGGATGGTACAAGTGTAGATGCTTGTTTGCAAAGCCAGATGGCCTAATTACAGTCGCTAGTGAGTAAAGTGGCATGTTGCCCTTGCAACCACCACCCCACCCCCAATCCTAATCCTCCAAGCAAAGGTCCAATCAGCATGTTTGAAAAAGGCTATGCTGAAGGCTCCCTGGCACTAGTCAGTCCAGGGGGTAATTATGGGCCCCCGTCTAGTCCCAGGATCACCTGCTACAGACGCTCCACACATCAAACAGGGCATTGTCTCTCACTGCAAATGTGCAACACCTACTGCAGAAAGATGACAGCAAAACCTTCCAGACATCTACTCAGAATTGATCTACAATGGTGGCTGTTTTCAGTGGTGTTTTTTCGACAGCACGTTCACAAACATTGTCACTCAAATGGTCAACTTATGAACCCATTGACTTGATGTTCATTAGAATGTAGATGTGTTTTCTAAATTATTTCAATTTTTGTGAAATTGTGCACCCCCCCCCCCCCCGCAAAATATTAATACATTTTCCAAAAAGTAATACATCAAGCTTGATGAGCCCGACTGATAATATCTGAGGATATGAGCCTTTCACAGACATCAGCATTATTTTTGCTAATATGCAACTTTTATTTTATCATACACAATACAGAAAAACACTGTGGTTGTTAGAAATTATATCATTACATAGTTTGTCTGGCAGAAGGTGCTCTGACAGCATTGTTTACAATGCTGTAAAGCATGGCTGGGACCCCATCACCCCGTGGTCACATTAGCTACAAGAAACAGAGACAAACTGACCAGATGCCATTCATTTTCAATCAGACTGGGAGTTTTACAAGTGGTCAAAATAGATGAAGTCTATTTTATGCAAATGCTGAGTGATATGGCACAGTAACTGCCAACTGGAGAGGAGGCAGTGTGAAGTACATTGGTTGGTTGGTTTTTGGTTATAGTTATTTATAATAAAATTCATGTTCAAACTCTAAAACATCAAGCCTTGATTGCATTCATTTGTCACAAATGACTGACAATGAAATATTAAGAATCCATGACATTATCATATACATATCAGCATACGTGTTTTTTTTGTTTTTTTTAGATTCTCAAATAATGGTATCTCCCCTCGCCCAAAAAAAATTCCTATCGGTTGGGCTCTACAAATGTGTCAGTCACACACAGCCCATAGCAGACAATCAAGTTATGATAAATCTTAAGCAGATGTGGTCCAAGATCCAGAGCTGCCAAAGTGACATTTACTTCAGACAGGGGTGATATAAATTATAATAATGTTGTTGTAATACCAATGCAATGGAGCCACACAATCTCAGATCCTTTTTATTGAGTGTTCAAATTACTTGTTATTCCCTGTTTACCGAGCCATCATTTTCACACTTCAGTTCCAAGGTTGATCAACCTTTTCCAGGGGGACTGGATTATATCTCGTGGCCAACAAATTTCACTCACATACCTCCAAAAACATCACATGCACACCTTTCCGTCTGCCTTGGAGTAGCTGTATGAGGCAACATGTTACTCTCATCCTACAACCTAGAGAAAAACAAGACTCGACTAACACCTGCCCTCAGAGGAGTCTTCTGGCTCTGGGATTGGATATGACCCTCCCAGGGTTGAAGGCTGCCTCTGAGGGCCACTGCCATTCCGGCTACGCAGATAATGATTCAGAGAATGCGTCAGCAGCACTGGGACCGATGAGTAAACAAGCCAGGATCCCTCGGGTGGAGGGTGGACTTAGATTGCCACGAATGTTGGACCACCTCAAGCAGAGTGTTACTCATTGCTCACTGGTGCCAGCTTATCTGATTAATGAATGAGATTTGGACTGATTTTTAAAAAAATAAATACAAATAAGGCTACACAATTGACTATGCCAGCGTTCCACCTTCTGCTGCTCTTTTAAGCATTTATAATCTATTTAAAATTTTCAGAAAGAATCCTAAAATGAGCACATAAACAAATATAACATCTAGAAGACACTGATGGACATAAAACTGCTAAAATGAGGGTTTGACCTTGATGCATTTAGGTAGCTAAGCTCTTATTCACGACCTACTTTCAACACAATCTTCAATATTCTGATTTATTACTAACTGGTGCCCTCTGCTGGCATCCATGAGCTTGTGACTACCTTTCAGGGAGTTCTTTCTACAAAGAGACACTTGTAATCACGGTGACTGTATCAGTTACTTGGAAAGCCTCAAACAGATGAACACACAGCGCTTACCCACTTAGTATTTACAAATCTTGGCTCTATTTGCAGGGTGTTTCAGTCACTGGATCCAACCTCACCTGGGTCATCTTGTCCACAGAGACTGGGATGCCATCTATGGTGAGCGGAGGCAGCTCTGAGGCCAGCTCACCTCCAGGAGGGGCGTGTTCAGCCAGAGCGTTCTCCAGGTCCTCCAGCATCACGCTCTTATACTTCCGTACCTAGATGACAGAAGGTGAGTTATAGTTAGAGCTGAAATTAATGCTACAGGACGTTCCTGTGGGCGAAAAGGCATCACCACCAATTTGGATTAAAAAAAATGCAATCAAACAAATAGAGATGTGTTTAAAATTTTTTGTGGTTTGATGTGGAGCCCAACTCACACAGGATTTTTTAAGACTGATACCAATTTCAGTACTTGATGATTCTGAAATACGATATGCCGATATATCCACCGATATTCCTTTATTCCCCCAGACAGTCAGAGCAAGAACAGATTTCCCCTAATATTTATTTTGTGTAGTTTTGGTAATGAGTCCACACTATGAAGGTAAGCTCCTTCAGCTTCTCCATTTTATACCTCAATCACACTAGAGGCTGATTGAGCCCCGAATCTGACACGATTCAGTCATGTCAGATTTTTTTGCTTCGCCCCAATCCTTTTGGATTGGATTTAACTGGATGGATGTATAATTTTTTATGTACATATGTACAATTTTTATTTCTTTGGTTAATGGAGTAGGCATCTATAAACTTTGCTTCTGCCTAACCCCTTTCGGCCGCATGGGTGTGGTGTTGGATTATTTTCTCATTTTCTTTGTTGGACTATTTTCTCTTTCTTTCTTTGTATGTTTTGTTAATTGCTTGGATCCATGTGTGCCGAATTCAATACAATTCAATTCAAAATTCGAACCACATTCGGGGAGTGTCGAGGTGCATTCGAAAACGTCGGGCAGCATTCTCACAGCAGTTTAAACAGTCGGGCAGAGTTGTGCACCCGCCTTAAATGTTTTGCTCACATTCAAAACAGTCGTGGCGCAGTCGAGGTGGAAACACCATCGAACGGCAGTCAAAGTGCCGTCTGAACGCATCTGAACTGAAACCGGACCGCAATTGTACAGCTCGTACATGCTTTCTTATTGTTCTTACTGCAATCTGGCAGCTGTCCAGGTACTGTTACCATGTTCCACGTACATTTGTACTGTGTTTGGAGGCTCATTCACACAGTACGCGCACAAATCACTTGGTGGTGGGTTGGAGCACAGTCTGGGTGTTCAGATGGCTGTCCTCCATATTTCTTATTCCCTCCCCGATGTGGCACGAATTTTGGTCTTTTTGATATTCTGCCTGATTCGGCTTGGCTCGTGCTCATTCGTAGTAAGTGTGGTGGGGGTTTTACTCGGGGTCACCACAGCAGATTCAGTACACATTTTATGCCGGATGCCCTCCGAAGTCCACAATACACGGAGAACTAGGAACCTTCTGATCTTGAAGCAGGCGGACAAACCTCTTTCCACCATGCTGCCCTGAATACTTGAAAAATACTAGTTTTGGTAAATAAGACAGCTTTTTTTAAATGAAAAAAATGCATCAATACTCCTGTGATGGAGATAAATGTAAAAGTCTGGTCTAAACAGAATTCAAACCAGCAGACTTTACGTACATGTTGTTTATCGAACACATCTCTATTTAGCAATACTTTGCTGATAACCTGCACATATGTCAGGAGAGATTCCGTGTCCCCAGAACACTACGTGCAGGTAAAATCTGTGCACTTTTGATATTCATTGTTTTTGTTTTTATAAAAGGACTGCGTTAAATTGAACCCTGTTACGCATTTCACCTGACGACTAGTCAGGTGAAATGCGTAAAATGCGTAATGCGTGAAATGCGTAAAGTCAGGTGGTTTAGGCTCGTTTGTTGAGTTCATTCACTCAGCTCTTCGTGTTTCTTAGACAGTGTTGGGACTGTTTACACAGAGACTGCTACCTGCTGCTTTGGACTTGAACTAACAGTCTTTTTCAAGACTTTTTTACTTTTTTACTTTTTAATTTTTTTTTAAACTTTTTACTGTGCTCCAACGCCTAAGGAAGACCTCTAACGGTCGAAACATCGCGACGGAGCACTTTTATCAGCTAACTTTCATTAGCGTTGGCAGGCTAACTAGCTTGCTAACGCTTTCGTTTTTATTTTATTTTTTTTATTTTTATTTTATTTTAGCACCGTTGTCGTGCGTTGCCTGTGCTGCTTCATGGCCTGTTTGGTGCCTTGATTGGGGCACTCCTTCTGCTGAATCACCTCTGGATTATTTGCACATTATTCACTTTGTGTGTTTTTGGGAATCCGCTAGCTTAGCGTAGCTACTAGCTCTTAGCCGATTAGCATGGCGGCTTCTCCTGTCTCTCCCGCACTTTTCTGCTCTGGGTGTGAAATGTTTAGTTATTCCTCGGCCTCCTTTAGCAGTAACGGTACTTGTAATAAGTGCAGCTTATTCGTAGCTTTGGAGGCCAGGCTGGGCGAAGTGGAGGCTCGGCTCCGCACCGTGGAAAATTCTACAGCTAGCCAGGCCCCTGTAGTCGGTGCGGACCAAGGTAGCTTAGCCGCCGTTAGTTCCCCCCTGGCAGATCCCGTGCAGTCGGGAAAGCAGGCTGACTGGGTGACTGTGAGGAGGAAGCGTAGCCCTAAACAGAAGCCCCGTGTACACCGTCAACCCGTTCACATCTCTAACCGTTTTTCCCCACTCGACGACACACCCGCCGAGGATCAAACTCTGGTTATTGGCGACTCTGTTTTGAGAAATGTGAAGTTAGCGACACCAGCAACCATTGTCAATTGTCTTCCGGGGGCCAGAGCAGGCGACATCGAAGGACATTTGAAATTGCTGGCTAAGGCTAAGCGTAAATTTGGTAAGATTGTAATTCACATCGGCAGTAATGACACTCGGTTACGCCAATCGGAGGTCACTAAAATTAACATTAAATCGGTGTGTAACTTTGCAAAAACAATGTCGGACTCTGTTGTTTTCTCTGGGCCCCTCCCCAATCAGACCGGGAGTGACATGTTTAGCCGCATGTTCTCCTTGAATTGCTGGCTGTCTGAGTGGTGTCCAAAAAATGAGGTGGGCTTCATTGATAATTGGCAAAGCTTCTGGGGAAAACCTGGTCTTGTTAGGAGAGACGGCATCCATCCCACTTTAGAGGGAGCAGCTCTCATTTCTAGAAATCTGGCCAATTTTTTTGGATCCTCCAAACTGTGACTGTCTAGCGTTGGGACCAGGAGGCAGAGCTGTGGTCTTATACACCTCTCTGCAGCTTCTCTCCCCCTGCCATCCCCTTATTACCCCATCCCCGTAGAGACGGTGCCTGCTCCCAGACCACCAATAACTAGCAAAAATCTATTTAAGCATAAAAATTCAAAAAGAAAAAATAATATAGCACCTTCAATTGCACCACAGACTAAAACAGTTAAATGTGGTCTATTAAACATTAGGTCTCTCTCTTCTAAGTCCCTGTTGGTAAATGATATAATAATTGATCAACGTATTGATTTATTCTGCCTAACAGAAACTTGGTTACAGCAGGATGAATATGTTAGTTTAAATGAGTCAACACCCCCGAGTCACACTAACTGTCAGAATGCTCGTAGCACGGGCCGGGGCGGAGGATTAGCAGCAATCTTCCATTCCAGCTTATTAATTAATCAAAAACCTAGACAGAGCTTTAATTCATTTGAAAGCTTGTCTCTTAGTCTTGTCCATCCAAATTGGAAGTCCCAAAAACCAGTTTTATTTGTTATTATCTATCTTATTGTCTATCGTCCACCTGGTCGTTACTGTGAGTTTCTCTGTGAATTTTCAGACCTTTTGTCTGACTTAGTGCTTAGCTCAGATAAGATAATTATAGTGGGCGATTTTAACATCCACACAGATGCTGAGAATGACAGCCTCAACACTGCATTTAATCTATTATTAGACTCTATCGGCTTTGCTCAAAAAGTAAATGAGTCCACCCACCACTTTAATCATATTTTAGATCTTGTTCTGACTTATGGTATGGAAATAGAAGACTTAACAGTATTCCCTGAAAACTCCCTTCTGTCTGATCATTTTTTAATAACATTTACATTTACCCTGATGGACTACCCTGCAGTGGGGAATAAGTTTCATTACACTAGAAGTCTTTCAGAAAGCGCTGTAACTAGGTTTAAGGATATGATTCCTTCTTTATGTTCTCTAATGTCATATACCAATACAGAGCAGAGTAGCTACCTAAACTCTGTAAGGGAGTTAAGAGTATCTCGTCAATAGTTTTACATCCTCATTGAAGACAACTTTGGATGCTGTAGCTCCTCTGAAAAAGGGAGCTTTAAATCAGAAGTGTCTGACTCCGTGGTATAACTCACAAACTCGTAGCTTAAAGCAGATAACCCGTAAGTTGGAGAGGAAATGGCGTCTCACTAATTTAGAAGATCTTCACTTAGCCTGGAAAAAGAGTTTGTTGCTCTATAAGAAAGCCCTCCGTGAAGCTAGGACATCTTTCTACTCATCACTAATTGAAGAAAATAAGAACAACCCCAGGTTTCTTTTCAGCACTGTAGCCAGGCTGACAAAGAGTCAGAGCTCTATTGAGCTGAGTATTCCATTAACTTTAACTAGTGATGACTTCATGACTTTCTTTGCTAACAAAATTTTGACTATTAGAGAAAAAATTACTCATAACCATCCCAAAGATGTATCGTTATCTTTGGCTGCTTTCAGTGATGCCTGAGTTATTTTCATTAGTTACTTCATCCAAACCATCAACATCCTTATTAGACCCCATTCCTGCCAGGCTGCTCAAGGAAGTCCTACCATTATTTAATGCTTCAATCTTAAATATGATCAATCTATCTTTGTTAGTTGGTTATGTACCACAGGCCTTTAAGGTGGCAGTAATTAAACCATTACTTAAAAAGCCATCACTTGACCCAGCTATCTTAGCTAATTATAGGCCAATCTCCAACCTTCCTTTTCTCTCAAAGATTCTTGAGAGGGTAGTTGTAAAACAGCTAACTGATCACCTGCAGAGGAATGGTCTATTTGAAGAGTTTCAGTCAGGTTTTAGAATTCATCATAGTACAGAAACAGCATTAGTGAAGGTTACAAATGATCTTCTTATGGCTTCGGACAGTGGACTTATCTCTGTGCTTGTTCTGTTGGACCTCAGTGCTGCTTTTGATACTGTTGACCATAAAATTTTATTACAGAGATTAGAGCATGTCATAGGTATTAAAGGCACTGCGCTGCGGTGGTTTGAATCATATTTGTCTAATAGATTACAGTTTGTTCATGTAAATGGGGAATCTTCTTCACAGACTAAAGTTAATTATGGAGTTCCACAAGGTTCTGTGCTAGGACCAATTTTATTCACTTTATACATGCTTCCCTTGGGCAGTATTATTAGACGGTATTGCTTAAATTTTCATTGTTACGCAGATGATACCCAGCTTTATCTATCCATGAAGCCAGAGGATACACACCAATTAGCTAAACTGCAGGATTGTCTTACAGACATAAAGACATGGATGACCTCTAATTTCCTGCTTTTAAACTCAGATAAAACTGAAGTTATTGTACTTGGCCCCACAAATCTTGGAAGCATGGTGTCTAACCAGATCGTTACTCTGGATGGCATTTCCCTGATCTCTGGTAATACTGTGAGAAATCTTGGAGTTATTTTTGATCAGGATATGTCATTCAAAGCGCATATTAAACAAATATGTAGGACTGCCTTTTTTCATTTACGCAATATCTCTAAAATCAGAAAGGTCTTGTCTCAGAGTGATGCTGAAAAACTAATTCATGCATTTATTTCCTCTAGGCTGGACTATTGTAATTCGTTATTATCAGGTTGTCCTAAAAGTTCCCTAAAAAGCCTTCAGTTGGTTCAGAATGCTGCAGCTAGAGTACTGACGGGGACTAGCAGGAGAGAGCATATCTCACCCGTGTTGGCCTCTCTTCATTGGCTTCCTGTTAATTCTAGAATAGAATTTAAAATTCTTCTTCTTACTTATAAGGTTTTGAATAATCAGGTCCCATCTTATCTTAGGGACCTCGTAGTACCATATTACCCCATTAGAGCGCTTCGCTCTCAGACTGCGGGCTTACTTGTAGTTCCTAGGGTTTGTAAGAGTAGAATGGGAGGCAGAGCCTTCAGCTTTCAGGCTCCTCTCCTGTGGAACCAGCTCCCAATTCAGATCAGGGAGACAGATACCCTCTCTACTTTTAAGATTAGGCTTAAAACTTTCCTTTTCGCTAAGGCTTATAGTTAGGGCTGGATCGGGTGACCCTGGACCATCCCTTGGTTATGTTGCTTTAGACGTAGACTGTGGGGGGGTTCCCATGATGCACTGTTTCTTTCTTTTTTTGCTCCGTATGCATCACTCTGCATTTAATCATTAGTGATCGATCTCTGCCCCCCTTCTCGGCATGTCTTTTTCCTGGTTCTTTCCCTCAGCCCCAACCAGTCTCAGCAGAAGACTGCCCCTCCCTGAGCCTGGTTCTGCTGGAGGTTTCTTCCTGTTAAAAGGGAGTTTTTCCTTCCCACTGTGGTGCTTGCTCATAGGGGGTCGTTTTGACCGTTGGGGTTTTTCATGGTTATTGTATGGCCTTGCCTTGCAATATGGAGCGCCTTGGGGCAACTGTTTGTTGTGATTTGGCGCTATATAAGAAAAAAGTTGATTGATTGATTGACTAGCAACTTACCACAAACACAGATGATTCCTATGTTGCTCAATCATCTTCTGTCAACTGATTGTGGTGTATGTACCACAAACTGTTTACAAAAGGAGAGCTGCAGAGTGCCTCTGGTGGGCAAACTGTACAATGACAACACTCATGTCAGACCTGATCTACTGTCTCTCAGTTTCTTTTTAATTGTCATTTATCAGCCATCATAAAATGCTAATACCAATACATATCTACAAGTACTTCATACTGATTGATTATATCAGCTCGTCGATCTATTGGTCTGGCTCTAGTTATGATGTCCCTGAACAAAACGGTTTGGCAGCACACATGTAGGAGAACAAAGGCTGTTCATGTCCTGGTGCTTCATGTCTTATTCTATGGTTGAAGGACTTTGAGACTAACCAGTGATCTAATAGGATAACTACCTAAATTGATCTGAGGTCTCTTCTGAGAATCTATGGGATTAGCTGGACTGGACTGACTTTGTTTCAAGCAAGCATCTCCTTAGGAGCTTTAGATAAGAGGTCACTTGTGTAGTGAATGAGCATTAGCTTTGATATTTTGGCCATGTTGTGCATTTCTCTGTGCGTGAACCAGCACGTAGGTGTCTTAGTGTCGAGGAGCCAAGCAATTTGGGAAAGGCCAAGAGTACGCCCATGCTGTACCTGTCTGTGGCAAATAGATGGTTACTTTCAAGAGAAAGAATGGACCAGTTTTCTGATGGTCACTGATTGTGGTGTAATGGTACATCTCTCTCATGTTTTGATATGACTCAAGGTTTCAATGTCATGGTACCGTTAAAAAAAATGGTACACCCTGTCAGGTTTCCTCATTCAGGTATCGAAAAGACCTGCACAAAATGATAATTATGGAATGACATTGTTCAATAAGTGGCTTAAGGATCTACGGGTTCCACATCATGGACATTCTGCCTGAAGTTTTTATAATGCATTTTTTGTTATATTGAAATAAACCTCTGAACATAATATGATTCACTGTTAAAGTTGCAGATCATTCTTCTTCTTCTTCTTCTTTTAAACTGAAATCCTATTGTTCATTATTATCACTTACTGAGGCGTTGCTGGGCTGGTAGCATAGATTTACATTTACGCTACCTGTCCATACCTGTCCACAGTAATGGGCGGGTATCCCAATACCCACCCGCTGTGCATAAAGTGATGACGTCATAGCATGCGCAACCCAAAAACTGTCTGCAGACGATAAAATGAAAAGGCGAGATGTGTGTGTTGGTCCCAATACGGATATTCCGGATGATTTTATCATGGATCGTCCGACAATGAACAGCAACAAAAGCAGCCAGCTTGATGAGGACGCCCTGGCGAATTTGGAGAGCAGCGCGGTACCAGCCAACACGACAAAAGTTAAAGTGAGCCAACTTTTTATGTACGCGTTTTCTGGGTGTCGTGCGTTTTGAAATGACATTAAATATTGTTAATGTGATTCCATGTGTTGTGTATCTCAGTAAGTGATAATAATGCAAATAACATGCAGTTGTTGTGCGGTATGCATTTTCAGAGGCCCGACATCCATGCCCAGTCGCCCGAAATGACCGATATTCGCCCTTGTCTAACTTGGGCAAATATCTGTCATTTTGGGTGACTGGGCATGGACGGAGGGACTCAGAAAATGCATACCGCCCTCCAAAAGCGTGTTATTGTATTAGTATTGTTTAAGTTTTTTTTCTGGTTTCATGTTTTTTTATTTGCACTCTGAGTTGTTGATATCCAGGACAGGGGCCAGATCTGTGGTGTGATGGACGCGGCGATGCTATAACTGTGACAAACCAGCATTTGAGGTCAGCTGCCTGCCGCAAATGTGACCGACCATGTGGTTTGCTGATGTAATGCGTCGAATGTGTAACATGTGATATGTGAAAAGACAACTGTAGCATGTTCATTGTGTAACTTTAGCACAACTTTTGTGCTTATGACAGGTGATGTCACGGCATGTACGACAACGTTATAACTACCAAAGAAACAGGAATTTCCAAAGTATGTCAAAGTTTGTGATGGGAAAAATAAAATTTGAATAACTTGAAATTCCTGCCATGGTTAAAACAAGACCACAGCACAAGGACAGACTATCTCGGCTCATCACAGGCACCTTCACAGACCCTTTAAGGTTTCAAACCGTGGCCTTCTACCATGTGTATCAGTAAAAGTGAGAACAGGGCTTAATGGAACCTGCTACATACAGTAAATGCAGCCTTATTCTGGTGTGAAATTGTTTCCAACGTACCAAATCATGTCCCTTCTGTGTGATGTTACCATAAAATGATACTCAGCTGTGATCTCATTCATTCTGTTGAGGTCATCTCTTCAATGGGACAATTTAGTTGAATGTTTACTGTAATGCAATAACCAGCAAATGCATGTTGTTCACTACAGCAATGCTGTACAACAGTGTTGCTTTTGGATGATGTAGCAAAAGAATTATGGGTAATCAAGTGGCATGGAGACTTTATAACGGGTCGGTGCTGCACGGGAAAATAAGCTGATTGGTTGCATTTCCCACCTGGTCTAACATAACTAGGAAAGAAACAAATGCCGTCTATCCATGTTCAATGTTTTCTGAAATGTTCTGCTAATACAGTTTTTTTTTTCATTTCTTAAGTGACAAATGGTTTCCGGTACAAACTTCAGTGGCCCCAGTGGTGACGCTAATCTGAAAATGTCTACCTACACACAACCAGCTATGCGCGCCAGCCAAGATGGCACCGACATACATCACTACCGTGCTGAAAATATGGTGATTGCTGTAAAGATTAACAATCTCATCACACAAGCTCCAACAACTCACCACATTCTCCAGAGGAGCGGCGCCAAACACTTTGAAGACAGGGTTTGGTTTGGAGGGGGAGATACACAGAACGATGGCCTGCTGGCCCACCCTGGTTGTGTACTCATCCAGGGTGGCTCGTAGCTTCCTGTAAATACACACTGTTAGCAGAAAAGCCCAAACACCCACCGCTCACTGCTGTGACTGGTTTCTGGGTGTTTAAAACTCACCTGAGCAGACGCGTCTGCTGCCTCTTGCGGATGGACGGGTTGGATTCAAATATATGGGGCCGCTTCCTTTTCTTGCCAGTTGCCACGGCGGCAGCAGCTGCCATGCCCACCGGCCCTGCACGAAGACAACAATTGTAACTTGTTAAATCAACCACAGGTGTTCAATCAGAATGAAGAGTGCCAGAAGACTGCGTGTGAATTATAACTTCTCTTGTCTACACTAAAACGAGCATCCAACAGTTTAACGTACAGCTGTTAAAGTGCAAAGTCATGTTTAAATATTACTAAATATTACACTGGAACTATTATCTTTGTTTGTTGGGAGACAGTTAAAAAAAATTACTAATCAATCAAGAAATAAATATAAATGCAGGTGCTTGCATTGTGATGTAGCTCACTACCACCACCTGCTGCTCATTTAGTAGTAGCACAAGGAACTCAGACATTCTACAAATAGAGGAAACTCCAGTTCATTGTCCAACTATGATAATCTAGTGAATGATCCGGAATTATAATGTGAAAGAAGACAAGTCGTGGATAGGAATGGACTGTGAGGTTGCAGACCAAGAAAAAAACTGCATTTCTGCAGAAGAGAGACCTTCAAACCAGAATGAGGTATGCTAAAGACAACCCGGAGAAAGATTATGCAAACAGAAACCCTGTCCTTTGGTCAGATAAGACAAGACTAGAGCTCTTCGGCCACAGAAACAATGCTTATGTTTGGAGAAAGAAGGGAGAGGTGTATGATCTAACGAACACCATCCCCATAGTGAACAAGGGCAGTGGGAGTATTAAGCTGTGGAGGTGTTTCAATGCATCTGGAACTGGGAATCTCCTCTAAGTGGAAGGAATCATTAAGAAAGAAGGATATGTTAAAAATTTGAAAGAAATCCTCAAGCAGTCAGCAGCAAAACTGGGTCTCGGTTGTCGCTTTGTCTTCCAACACAACGATCCAAAACACATGTTCCTCCTGGTGAACAACTACCCCCAGAAGACCAAAGTGATCATTACTGCCTGGCCTGCACAAAGCCCTGACTTGGATCCTGTTGAAAATCTGTGGGGCGAACTGAAGATCAAGGTCCATGTCAAAAGACCATCAAATCTGGAGGAGCTTGAGAGATTTGCCAAAGAAGAATGGGTTGGGATTCCTCAGGGAACATGTCTGGGGCTTGTTTAAAACTACAACAAACAACTGCAAGCTGTTATCCAGCAAAAAAGGACACACAACCAACTATTAGCATCAGGTGGGCTAATAATATTAACCTTGGTAGTTTTTGTGAAATCATTTTGTTTGCGAGTGCAAAGCAAAATAATGTAAACATCCAAAGTAGAACTAAGATGTTTAGAAATGCAGTCAGAGAAATAATGACTGCCTCTGACTCACGACTGAAGGAAGAGAGAGAGAGAGAAAGAGAAAGAGAGAGAGAGAGAGAGAGAGAGACAGACGACTTGCTTCAATTGAAGTCTTTATTATTACCGTGGGAGTGAAAAAGTGATACTACTACTTCCTTTTCACTGAAGAAAGGGAAGTAGTAGAAATCTTACATACAGGTTTTCAGATATCATAAGCAGGGTTACCTAGCAACAGCTTCCCCAGTCATTACTCTCCTCACCGTCCCAAACACAGCTGCTAAACTTATCTAACTAAGGTCGGCCTCGGCCCTTCTCAGATGATAAGTGTACATTCTCACACAAGCTTTAGCAATAAACAGTCTTGTTAAAATGCAAGCATGAAACACAATATATTCAAAGAACTTACAATCACACAAAAATAAAAGATGCACACTTTTCTGGTGTTTCTCATAAGCCCATAATGACAAAAAAAAAAAAAAAACATATTTTCCTCACAAATGCTGTGTTGAAAAAGCACTTGGAAAAATTTTGAATAAAATGTTAAATTCATAGGGGGGGCTGATGATTTCATCTTCTGTATATATACACACAGCCAATTAAAAATGAAAATGTGACTATTCTGTTACATATGCAAGACATGAACAACAAATATATTTATTATTTATTTTTATTAGAAAATGTTTTATACAGGATAAGTGCAGAAGGCAAAATAATTAGTGAAGTTGTTGCATTCTTTTATTTAAGTTTTGAAAAAGTAAAAAAAGCAATTTTTAAAGTCACAGATTAGGCCAAGGTTCAGTCATTACTTGAAATGTTATTTCAAATATTTTAAATGTTCAGTCAACATTTCTATAAAGTCAAGTCTTTTGGAAGTGCTGTATGACAAAACTATTAAATGTGTGCTGTTTGCTACAGTGAATGTGAATGGCTACTAAAGAAGAAAAAAAAAAAAACTGAAAAATTTGTTCATGACCTTCCAAGGCCAGCAGGGCTGTAGTGCCTAGAGGGGAGGTCTGGGGATGTCCTCAAGAAAATTTGGAAATATTACATGCAATTTAGTGCAATAGTGCTGAAAGTTTCTGGTTCAAACCCCTGCCTATTCTCTGTGTAATATGGAATTGAATCAGAAAAGGGCATCCGGCGTAAAACTACTGCCAAATCAACATGATCTGCTGTGGCGACCCCGAGTGAAAGCAAGGGAGCAGCCAAAGGGACTGACCTACTTACATGCAGTCTGGTGCATTTTAATATAAAAAAAGCATATTTTCCCACATTAGCCAGATGATGAGCCTATAATACAGTCTGTCACATGGATTAGAATACAGTGTTATTACTGTTTCATAAAGTCACATATTTCCATTGGATTGTAATTGTTTTCTCTCTACACTTACCCAAACATTTGACTTTTACAACCTCAATTCCAATGAAGTTGGGACATTGTGTGAAATGTAAATAAAAACCGAAGACAATGATTTACAAATCCTCTTCAACCTTATGTTCAATTAAATACACCACAAAGACAAGTTATTTAATGTTCAAACTGATAGACTTTTTGTTTTTGTGCAAATATTTGCTCATTTTGAAATGGATGCCTGCAACATGTTTCAAAAAAGCTGGGACAGGGGCAACAAAAGACTGGGAAAGTTGATGAATGCTCAAAGAACACAACTTTTGCATCCATGATCTGATTTGTAGCTTCAACAAGATGCGGTAGTTTTCAGAACTCAACGGACTTAGCAGTAAAATCTGGAATGACGTCTCTCACTGGCTGCTACCTGTACAAGCAGTGGCTGTGGTGTATTTACGTCCGTTTGTCACGGATGTAAATATCTGGATTTCTGAAAATTTCAGGAAGACTCACATCACTAATTTTTAGATGTTTGGATTAGTTTTAATTTTACTGCTTCATGTTCTGTATTGTATTGACTTAGAAAAACCCATGCTATAATTCCACACACTCCGATACAGTAGGTGGTGGCATGCACCTCTTAATCTGGTTTGCAATCTGCCATTAAACAAGTCTTATTAAAGAAGTTTCATTTTTACTTATTGAGAAGTTTTATTTTTATTTCAGACTGTTGCTGGCAAACCTGACCATGGCGAGCATTTTCAAACACTGATTCAAGAGTCTTGACAACATTATCTTTTAAAAGTTGCTAGCATCACATAGTGCAAAGCTAACAGCTAATGTTAGCATGGGTGACAGACTCCCCACTCCACTTCATGGGTGCTGCAGTCAGGGTACCCAGCAATTACCTACCTCACCCACCTCAATTCACCCCTCCATTACCGCAAACCAGGTGACTACAGCACTGCGATGTCTCCACCCTAGGAAGGCTGCGGGACCTGACTTGGTTTGTCCGAGGCTCTTGAAGGCCTGTGCTGTGGAGCTGGGAGAACCGCTGCAACAGGTCTTCAACCTGAGTCTGCGGCTGGAGAAGGTTCCCTTACTATGGAAAACATCCTGTATTGTGCCAGTTCCCAAGATCAGTCGCCCTCGGGAGCTCAATGACTACAGGCCAGTCGCTCTCACGTCACACGTGATGAAAACATTGGAGCGACTGGTTCTGCAGTTCGTGCAGCCCCAGGTGCAGGCAGTGAGGGATCCTCTCCAATTTGCCTACCGGGAGAGGGTGGGTGTTGAGGATGCGGTCCTCTATCTCCTACACCGTGCTCTTAAGTACCTGGATGGGGGGGGATGCACTGTGAGAATGCTATTTTTTGACTTCTCCAGTGCTTTTAATACCATCTACCCCAGCCTTCTCCAGGATAAACTCAACATCATGGCTGTGGACCCCCATTTAGTGAGCTGGATCTCAGACTACCTTACCAATAGGCCGCAGTTTGTCCGGGTGGGGGACTGTAGGTCTTCAACTCTGACTTGCAGTACTGGAGCACCTCAAGGCACAGTGCTCTCTCCTCTCCTCTTCACCCTGTACACCATGGACTTTCGTTACAACTCCAATACATGTCACATGCAGAAGTTTTCAGATGACACTGCAATTGTGGCATGTATTCGGGAGGAGGACGAGAGGAAGTACAGAGACCTGGTGAGGGACTTTGTGCAGTGGTGCCGGCTGAATAAGCTCCAGCTGAACACCACTAAAACAAAGGAGATGGTGTTGGACTTTCACCGGGCGCCACCCTCTCTGCAGTCCATTAACATCGGTGGAGCGGAGGTGGAGGTGGTCTCCACGTATAAGTACCTGGGACTACATCTGGACAATAAGCTGAACTGGGCAACCAACATGGACGCTGTTTATAAGAAGGGCCAGAGCAGAATGTATTTTCTCAGAAGGCTGGCCTCGTTCAGAGTCTGCCCTAAGTTAGTGCACCTGTTTTATCTGGCTATTGTGTCCAGTGTACTTTTTTATGCCGTGGTGTGTTGGGGGGGCAGCGCTTTTAAGAAGGACATTCATCGACTGAACCGGCTCATTAAGAGGGCCGGTTCTGTAGTGGGTCTGGGCTTGGACTCTGTGGAGACAGTGGTGGAGCAGAGAACACTCACAAAGACCCATGCCATCCTGTCTAATGAGAGTCACCCTCTGAACTCTGTCTTCTCCATCCAGAGAAGCTCAGTAAGCTCGAGATTTCTCTCACTGAGATGTTCTACAGAGAGACTGAGGAACTTATTTGTTCCGCGTGCCATCAGGCTGTTTAACGAGGCCTCTGCTGGGAGGAGCAGAAGGGAGAATGTGCTTTAGCAGCTAGTTTTTAGTTATTATTTATTTATTTTTGTGGTGGGCTTTGTTCCTTCCATTTTGTTGTATCTTTTAATTCTATCTATCCTTGGAGCACAGACAATGCACAATTTCCCTTGGGATCAATAAAGTATCTATCTATCTATCTATCTATCTATCTATCTATCTATCTATCTATCTAATTAAGCAGTTAGCCCTCAGGGACACATTCAATGACGCTAAACAACTGACAAATTCCTACTGGCTGGACTCACCTGCAGCGGCTAGGTGGGCGGTAACCTCATCGGTGCCTGCAGAGTTGAGGATCTCTGTGTCATCATATGGGTCGTCATCTGGGGAGGAGGTGGAGTCTTCTTCGGCGCTCATCATGGATGATTCAGTGAAGGTAGTTACATGTACCTATACACAGTTAAAAAAAAACAGATTTAAATATTAAAAAATACTACCTCTGCATGAGGTGGAAAGGATTTGGGGGAAACTGACTAAAAACAGTAAAAGCAACTTTGTGAGTAGCAGGAAGTGTGAAGAAGGCTACTGTTTAATTATTATGCTGAGACACGTTGGCTTACAGCGTTGGCCTCAATTGTGGTCATGTGTTCGGTCTGGTGAACGGCGTGCTCCTCCATAACCTAATGCACGTTGCCAGGTAACACACCACAATGGCTGAGGAGAGATGAAAAAAAAAAAAAAAAAAATTCTAAGTAATCATTTAATGAACCAAAGAACATGCACATCGACTGGTTCTTCATACTCTAAAGTTTACGGCAACTCACGTAATACTGCACTCTGATCATGTCAGTTTTTAATACCGCCTTCTGATCTTGTCAGTTTATAATACTACCCTCTGGTCGTGTCAAGTTTATAATACTGACCTCCAGCGAAACTGCGGCCATTGCTCACTCTTATGACCCACTGCAGACAACAATGGAGGACGCCATCCTGGAGGAGTATATCGGGGTGTACCAGTATTGATGAAACCACTTGGATGGGTGGTGAAATGGTTAATTCCCATTTGATCTACTTCCATTTCGTCTACACTGAAACTCCCATTTTGTCTTACAAAGGTAGACAAATGGGAAAACTGTCAAAATCGGGTGTAGACAAAATGGGACATAAACCAAATGGGAGTAGACCAAATGGGAAGTTACCGGTGAAACATTTTCACAGCAAACAAGGCCAGTTGCCTCAAGTAAACTTGAGGAAGCTTCTGTACACATTAATATATTAAAATAATCAAAGGTCTGTTCTGTAAAGGGGTTGGTCCATAGATGCTTTTGGTGAAACCTGATCATGCTCAAATTCAAACCCATCTGAGATACACTAAATTTGGATGTCCACTTCAAACACAGCGACAATCAGATCAACTATGTTGATATTATAGGGCTGGGTGATATGGCAAACAATATATTCACAATTTTCCCCCTATACTGATCAGTTTCTATATTTATCACAATATATATAACCTGATTATGCTGCCAGTTTGAAAAAGTGTAACGGCTGAAGCCTAGAGACACCGTAGGGCTTATTACTTCAACTTTAGAATACTTTATACTAAACAACAATGTAAACACTTGACTGCAACAAAATGTATCTGCCACAACAAAGCAAAACAAGCTAGCCTGTCTTGTAAGTATTACTACAAAATCAAATGATTTGATTGACAGCAATAAACAGCTAAACAGCAGCTTATAATGTGTACAGTGATAAAAGTATTCACCCTCAGCAGGAACATAGCACCTTAGAAAAACCAACCAAAAAAAAAAACCTCAGAAAAACCAACAAACCACAGCAGCAAACAGACCATTATAGGATCACAGGGCCTTTCTGCAATGCATTAGGCGATTAGATCTATCCATTTTGAGTAAAATGACACAAGTCTTATCACCAAAACGTACATAAATTTGACTGTGATTCTTGTTCAAGATCATTTAACCTTCAACCAACCAAGTGGGTTCATCTGACCTCAACCAAGTATTTATATGTGGTGTTATGATGTTTTTAGTCAGAATAATATGTCCTACCATGAATTTGTCAATCTACTTCTGCAACTATTTTTTTTTTTAAACAGGGTATGGCAAGGATAATAGACCGCTATACGGGGTCATTTATGACCCCAATTTTATTTGCTAGTAGAGCTTGTTTGCTTGAGGGTTGATCCCTACGTTATCATGTGCACAAGAAAGTGTCATTGATGGATATAAGGACAGCAATTTTATATCCCCCTTCTGCTCTTGCATACAGCACATGACAATAAAGTTGTTTTTTCTATGCCACTAGGGATTTTTATTATTTGAAAGAAGATAACTGTAATTAATACGATTCTTGTTTTTTTTCCCCTTTCAAGACGTCTGTATATCATAGGAACAATGGTGTAATACATAATAATGTATTTCTGCAGTCAGCTGAGCTTTTATTTGTGTGTCAAACAGCAAAGACGGTGATGTCAGCATCAAGAGGGATCCTCTTTTCTCACTGTTGGTTCTAAGGCATATTCTTATCATTGCATTTTAATTTTGGTAATTTTACTCTTGGTGTCAAATTTGAAAGATTGTTTGTAGGGTTGGGTGAGGTATGAATTTTTCCAGTTCGATATAGATTCTGGTGGTGAACGATTCTCCCATTTGAAATTGGCTTAAAAATGAGGTCAGGTGTTTAGATAACAAAAATACATTTCGTCTTTTTACCTTAAAATTGTCAGGGCATGAGTTGGTCTGCTTCGGGGTTTTGATTAGTTTTTATCTGATTGGTTGTTTTTTTCTTTTGACAATGTTCTTGGTTGACTTTTTCCCTGTGTTGGGTTCTTTCTCTCTCTCTCTCTCTGACCTCGCCCTCTTTCTGGTGCCTTTTGCGCACACCTGTCTCTTTGCCACTCATTATCTGGAGATATATATATTGCTCATGTTGCTCTGCTTCTTCGCCAGATTGATGCGCCCTGTGCCTTTATTCCCACCTTTGATTCCTGTGTCCATTGTCCTGCCTGCTTTAGCGTGTTATCGACCTCCAGCCTGTTCACTCCGACCTTGTTTAAGCCTGATGTTAATTGTACTTTTCCTGTGTTTTTTGGACTGCCTATCCGTGTACCGACCTGTGCTCTCACCTCACTAAAGTTTTGCTTAAACCCAAACTGCCGACCTGAGTCTTGCATTTGTCTCCAGACAAAACCACCTGTCAAAAACGAACAGACACAAATAATATTTAAAATAAAACAGTATTTCCTAAATATGCACAATAAAAATGCAAGCTCCACAAACATAAATTAAAAACATCTTAAATAATAAAGATAAATCTAACACATTGCTGGTTGATTTGGACTTTCATTATGTTGAGCTGAATTATTTAGTCAATAATGTGTGTTGCATTGCTTGATGCTACGTATCCAGACAATCTGTGACCTTGAGCTTGCCGGAGCATAATAAGTATGCCATAAGTTATTTGACCAGTCAATGTCAGTGGCCTTTACTGAGACGTTAATAGAACTGACTGGCTACATGGCTTGTTTATATGTTTAAGAGTCTATATTTAACCTAGGCTTCATCTCACCATAGTTAATATGGCTCTATGACAACTATTTCTTAGAACAGTGTATTAACTATCTGATCTCTGGCTCCACTACAGGTGCTACTAGCGCTGGACCATAACACACTCAGCCTCAGAAAATGCGTAGTCTTTCAGAATGATGATGGGCTGCCTCAAGTGTTTGAACAGATTATCATCATTTTATTTCCTAAAGTGAAGCTGATATTTTATATTGTGATACTAGCATGCGTGCTAAGTCTAAACAGAAGTCTTCTTGTGTTGACATGCGACATAGTCATGGTCCTGGCCCAGTGCTACAATGCAACCAGAACTTCCATAACAAAGCCTTTGTGGTGATGTCCACCGTATAATTAGCATCCTGGACAAAAACCATCACTTTTATGTATTCCTCAGATTTTTAATAGTCCTATCAACTACACTCAACAAAAATATAAACGCAACACTTTTGGTTTTGCTCCCATTTTGTATGAGATGAACTCAAAGATCTAAAACCTTTTCCACATACACAATATCACCATTTCCCTCAAATATTGTTCACAAACTAGTCTAAATCTGTGATAGTGAGCACTTCTCCTTTGCTGAGATAATCCATCCCACCTCACAGGTGTGCCATACCAAGATGCTGATTAGACACCATGATTAGTGCACAGGTGTGCCTTAGACTGCCCACAATAAAAGGCCACTCTGAAAGGTGCAGTTTTATCACACAACACAATGCCACAGATGTCGCAAGATTTGAGGGAGTGTGCAATTAGCATACTGACAGCAGGAATGTCAACCAGAGCTGTTGCTCGTGTATTGAATGTTAATTTCTCTACCATAAGCCGTCTCCAAAGGCGTTTCAGAGAATTTGGCAGTACATCCAACCAGCCTCACAACCGCAGACCACGTGTAACCACACCAGCCGAGGACCTCCACATCCAGCATGTTCACCTCCAAGATCGTCTGAGACCAGCCACTCGGACAGCTGCTGAAACAATCGGTTTGCATAACCAAAGAATTTCTGCACAAACTGTCAGAAACTGTCTCAGGGAAGCTCATCTGCATGCTCGTCGTCCTCATTGGGGTCTCGACCTGACTCCAGTTCGTCGTCGTAACCGACTTGAGTGGGCAAATGCTCACATTCACTGGCATTTGGCACGTTGGAGAGGTGTTTTCTTCACGGATGAATCCCGGTTCACACTGTCCAGGGCAGATGGCAGACAGCGTGTGTGGTGTCGTGTGGGTGAGCGGTTTTCTGATGTCAATGTTGTGGATCGAGTGGCCCGTGGTGGCGGTGGGGTTATGGTATGGGCAGGCGTCTGTTATGGACGAAGAACACAGGTGCATTTTATTGATGGCATTTTGAATGCACAGAGATACCGTGACCAGATCCTGAGGCCCATTGTTGTGCCATACATCCAAGAACATCACCTCATGTTGCAGCAGGATAATGCACGGCCCCATGTTGCAAGGATCTGTACACAATTCTTGGAAGCTGAAAATGTCCCAGTTCTTGCATGGCCGGCATACTCACCGGACATGTCACCCATTGAGCATGTTTGGGATGCTCTGGACCGGCGTATACGACAGCGTGTACCAGTTCCTGCCAATATCCAGCAACTTCGCACAGCCATTGAAGAGGAGTGGACCAACATTCCACAGGCCACAATTAACAACCTGATCAACTCTATGCGAAGGAGATGTGTTGCACTGCATGGGACAAATGGTGGTCACACCAGATATTGACTGGTATCCCCCCCCAATAAAACAAAACTGCACCTTTCAGAGTGGCCTTTTATTGTGAACAGTCTAAGGCACACCTGTGCACTAATCATGGTGTCTAATCAGCATCTTGATATGGCACACCTGTGAGGTGGGATGGATTATCTCAGCAAAGGAGAAGTGCTCACTATCACAGATTTAGACTGGTTTGTGAACAATATTTGAGGGAAATGGTGATATTGTGTATGTGGAAAAAGTTTTAGATCTTTGAGTTCATCTCATACAAAATGGGAGCAAAACCAAAAGTGTTGCGTTTATATTTTTGTTGAGTGTATTTAGTGCAACTAGATCACGTAGTAGCAAAAGCATGTTAGACCAAAATACTGGCTTCCCTTCAGCCATTCATCCCCAACACTCCCTCCTCAACCCTGCATGCATTTTGGTCCAGCAAGAAAACAAGGAACAGAAAAACTCAGATTACAACACACAATGAGGGAGTGCAGGACGTCATTACAGTTTTATGTAGAAAGCAGTCGTTGTCTGGAATATTAAAGTTTAAAATGAAGAAGTGTGCGGCCTGGGAGAAGAAGTGTGCGGCCTGAGAGTGCAGCCGTAAACGTGAAATCTCTTGAGCAAAGTGGGCTTAATGTGATTGGTTTTGACCCAATGAATGGGGCCCTAAAATTAAGGTGGCTACAAAATTTCTTGACTCATATAGATTCTTTATGGTTCAGTTGACATGATTCAGCTGCGTGTCGTCAGAGCGAGCTGCAAAGTTTGTACCTGAGTTTTCTGGGGTGGTGTTTGTAGTTGCCATCTGCCACGCCGGTGTTTGCCAACCCGGACAGTGGGAATACCACCTCAACCGGCAACTTAGCCCCGCGACTGGACGGCAACAACGTCCGAGGCCCGCCCAACGTGGTGAATTCACTGAGGCCGCGCGCTGCGTCATTAAAGCCGCGCGTCACGAGTGCCGCTTCCCCGAGGCCTCGTGCAGCCACCGCGGATCCATCAGCGCGGAAACACCGAGGCCGCGCGGCACCAGCGCAGTGCAGATCCATCCCGGTGACAAACAACGCAGGCTGTTAACATCGGCGATCGACAAGCTGCTCATAAGCCGACCATGGGGCCTAAGAAGGTTCTGACAGCGGAGGAAGGTGACGATATTAAAAAATCTCTGGACTTTCTATCAGAGGAGATTTCTGTTGTGAAACAGCAACAGAAATCAATCATGGATCTGGTGGAGGAGGTGAAGGCATTACGGCTCCAGAACGCCGAGAAAGACCGGCATCTGGTGCAGCTGGAAAATAGAGTGGCTGAATTGGAGCAGTACACCAGAATTACCGACGTCATCATCACAGGTCTTCACATCAAACCACGGTCCTACGCACGGGCGGTAACAGATGAGAGCGGAGGGGATCCCAGTGAACAGGAGGTCAGCTCTGTGGAAAAACAGGTTGCTGATTTCCTCCTATCTAAAGGTATAGAAATGGATTTAAGTAACATTGAAGCGTGCCACCCTCTGCCCCGGAGAAATAAAGGTGATAAACGAACCGTCATCATGAGATTCATCAACAGAAAACACAAAACAGCACTGTTAAAACAAGGAAGAAAACTGAAAGGGACAAACGTATTCATCAATGAACATCTCACCAAACGGAATGCCGACATCGCCAGGAAAGCACGCTTCTTAAAGAAACAGGGAAAAATCCAGCACACATGGACTTCAAACTGTAAAATATTCATCAAACTGAACGGATCACCAGAACAAGCAAAGGTTATGGCAATAAAGAACATCGAGGAGCTGGACAAATATGAACAATAGGTATGAGGACTCAAACACATCACAGCACCATGATGCAGACTGGAGCAAACCACTCATCCACATCATCTACACCCGGAGACAAGAGAGACATAATGACTAAGGATAATGATCCGTTTATTTCTGCCCAGGAGCTCTGTCTAGATACATTTAATTATAGTAACTCTGCTAACCACCCCTTCGAATCTGAAAATGATCCTGATACCTTTTTCAGTGAGAATATTGTGAGACAGTGCAAATATTTTACAGAAGAACAATTCAAAAATTATAAAATCAATGATGAAGATTTTTCAATTATACATTTTAACAGCAGAAGTCTTTCTCGTAATCTGTCCACTATTAATGATTGTTTGAAAACATCCAAAAAACGTTTTTCAGTTATTGCAATTTCAGAAACATGGTTAAATGAGGATAATAAAGATCGGGTATATCTTGATGGTTATGAATTGTTCCTGGTTAATAGGCAGACGAGAAGGGGCGGAGGTGTTGCATTGTTTGTAAGGTCAGATTATAACTGTAAACTCATTAACAACATGTCATTTACAGTGGACAACATCATGGAATGTGTTACCATAGAAATTACATCTATAAACTCCAAAAACATAGTTGTTAGTTGCATTTACAGAGCTCCTGGGACAAATATTGACACCTTTGAAGACATTATCTTAGGAATGTACAACAAAATCAACAGAAATAAGCATTTATTTGTCTGTGGAGATTTCAATATAGATTTTTTAAACCCTCACAATCATCCACAAATTACCTCATTTATAAACACCTTGTACTGTTTAGGACTGTTTCCAACCATCATTCATCCTAGCAGAATAACTATGGACTCAACAACTCTCATTGACAATATTTTAACTAACGTTATATCCGGTAATCTTAGTGGGGGACTACTGGTCAGTGATATCAGTGATCACTTGCCAGTTTTCTCAGTCTTTGAATTGGAGGGTTGTTGTAAGTATCGAAGCAATATCAAATTCATGAGTAGAAAAGTAACACCTGAAACAATTGATAATTTAAGGGAGGATTTATCAAGTCAGAATTGGTCAGATGTTTTTGTTGATGATGTTGACAGGTCATATGATGCTTTCATTTCCATTTTTTCCAGTTTGTATAATAAACACTGTCCATTTGTTGACAAAATATATAGAAATCAATATAGCAACAAACCATGGATAACTAAGGGACTTCAGAGGGCATGTAAAAAGAAAAACGTACTATATAAACAATTCATAAAACTACGAACTAAGGAAGCTGAAAGTAAGTATAAAACATATAAGAATAAGTTAATCAATATCATGAGACTCAGTAAAAAAACATATTATAATGAGTTACTTGTCAAAAATAGAAATAACATCAAAAACACATGGAACATATTAAATGAAATAGTAAAAAAGAATAGAGTAACTAGAGATTATCCTTCATTTTTTCAGAGTAACAACTACATCAAGATTGATAACGACGAGTCTATTGCTGAACACTTTAATGAATACTTCGTTAATGTGGGTAAAAATCTTGCCAGTAAAATTGACTCATCAACTAATAACTTCTGGGTAAATAATTCAACGTTTAACAAATCTGTTTCAATGTTCATTGGTGGTACTCATGAAAGGGAAATACTTGATCTGGTTCATGGTTCAAAAAGTAAGAAATCAACTGATTTTAATAATTTGGATATGGCTTTATTAAAAAAAGTTATTGATTGTATAGTAAAACCGTTCAATTATATTTGCAATATGTCACTAAGTACTGTTAAATTTCCTTCTCAAATGAAAATAGCCAAAGTAATTCCTCTGTTTAAAACTGGTGACAAACACACATTTTCTAATCATAGACCTATATCACTCCTGCCACAATTTTCCAAAATTTTGGAAAAAATATTTGCTAAAAGATTAAATGATTATTTACTGAAGCATAACATCATTTGTGAAGAACAATATGGATTCAGAAGGTCTCGAACTACATCACATGCTTTGATGGACTTTGTGGAAAGTATAGCAACTGCAATTGACAATAAACAATACACATTAGGTGTTTTTTTTTATTTACAGAAAGCGTTTGACACAATTAACCATGGAGTACTATTAAGTAAACTGCAGAAATATGGAATCAGAGGTCTGGCATATGAATGTATATCTAGTTATTTACAAGGCAGATTTCAGTATGTTCAATTCAATGATACAAATTCTGAACTCAGGGATGTCACATGTGGGGTGCCGCAGGGCTCAGTGCTGGGTCCTTTGTTGTTTATAATCTATATAAATGATATAAGTTGGGTGTCGAGTTCACTGAGATGTGTCCTTTTTGCGGATGATACAACTGTGTTCTGTAGCGGTGAAAATCTTGAACAGCTTCTGGACATAGTGGAGAAAGAACTGGAAAAATTTAAGGTTTGGTTTGACGCTAATAAGTTGTCACTCAACCTTGGGAAAACTAAATGTATTATATTTGGAAATAAACAGGCACCCAAATGTAAAAATTTAACTATAAACAATAAGGAAATTGAGTTAGTAACAGAGAATAAATTTTTAGGTGTTATAATTGATAATAAACTTAGCTGGAAACCACATATAAATTATGTGAAATCAAAATTGTCAAAAACTATAGCCATTTTGTATAAAGCCAAAGACCTACTGCCGCAAGAAGGGTTACTTACTTTATATCATTCTCTGTTGGTACCATACGAGGGCTGTCAATAAAGTAACGGTCCTTTTTATTTTTTTCAAAAACTATATGGATTTCATTCATATGTTTTTACGTCAGACATGCTTGAACCCTCGTGCGCATGCGTGAGTTTTTCCACGCCTGTCGGTGACGTCATTCGCCTGTGAGTACTCCTTGTGGGAGGAGTCGTCCAGCCCCTCGTCGGAATTCCTTTGTCTGAGAAGTTGCTGAGAGACTGGCGCGTTGTTTGATCAAAATTTTTTCTAAACCTGTGAGACACATCGAAGTGGACACGGTTCGAAAAATTAAGCTGGTTTTCAGTGAAAATTTTAACAGCTGATGAGAGATTTTGAGGTGATTCTGTCGCTTTAAGGACTTTTCACGGTGCGAGACGTCGTGCTGCGCTCTCAGGCGGCATCATCAGCCTGTTCAAGCTGAAAACCTCCACATTTCAGGCTCTATTGATCCAGGACGTCGTGAGAGAACAGAGAAGTTTCAGAAGAAGTCGGTTTCAGCATTTTATCCAGATATTCCACTGTTAACGGAGATTTTTTTAATGAAAGACGTGCGGACGGATCCGCGCGTCGGGACACAGCCGACGCGGTGCGGCGGCACAGGAAAAACACCTCCGTGTTGATAACCATTTGTAAAATCCAGGCGGCTTTTGATGGCTTTCAGTGGAGTGAGTATATGAGAAATTGTTTAACAGGCAGGACATGTTCCAACTTGTCCTTAAGGCTTTCAACAGAGGTGTTTTTCCTGTGGCGGAGCGTCGCGGCGGCTGCGTCCCGACGCGCGGACCCGTCCGCACATCTTTCATTAAAAAAATCTCCTTTAACAGTGGAATATCCGGATAAAATGCTGAAACCGACTTCTTCTGAAACTTCTCTGTTCTCTCACGACGTCCTGGATCAATAGAGCCTGAAATGTGGAGGTTTTCAGCTTGAACAGGCTGATGACGCCGCCTGAGAGCGCTGCGCGACGTCTCGCACCGTGAAAAGTCCTTAAAGCGACAGAATCACCTCAAAATCTCTCATCAGCCGTTAAAATTTTCACTGAAAACCAGCTTAATTTTTCGAACCGTGTCCACTTCGATGTGTCTCACAGGTTTAGAAAAAATTTTGATCAAACAACGCGCCAGTCTCTCAGCAACTTCTCAGACAAAGGAATTCCGACGAGGGGCTGGACGACTCCTCCCACAAGGCGTGCTCACAGGCGAATGACGTCACCGACAGGCGTGGAAAAACTCACGCATGCTCACGAGGGTTCAAGCATGTCTGACGTAAAAACATATGAATGAAATCCATATAGTTTTTGAAAAAAATAAAAAGGACCGTAACTTTATTGACAGCCCTTGTATATGACATATTGTGTTGAGTCATGGGGAAACACTTACAAATCAAATACCAATCCAATATTCCTTTTGCAAAAACGAGCCATACGAATCATCTGCAATAAACAATATCGTGAACCAACTCATTCTCTATTTGTGTCTTTAAATTTATTAAAATTCATTGATTTGGTCGATTACATTACAATTCAAACTTTATTTCGAGCGAAAAACCAAGCCTTACCGAGACATGTCCAGAGTCTGTTCCGATTGAGGGAATCCAGATATAGTTTAAGAGGTTGTGCAATTTTTATGAAACCACCAGTAAGAACAAATGTAAAGGGTTTTTGTGTGTCTGTGGTTGGGGTGAGGAAATGGAACAAATGTTCAACAGAGGTTAGAATGAGTAGTACCTTAGTAAGATTTAAGAAACTACTCAAAAAGGACATCATGTCTAAGTATCATAAAGAAGCAAATATAATTTGATTTATATGGAATGTTCAATTTATAAGTGGGACTTATTGTATATTTGAATGTGTGGGTATGTATATGCGTATGTAGATATATAGATATGGGTAGGTGTATATGTATATAAGTGACTGTGTATATGTATGTATATATTTATGTTTGTAAAGTATATACGTATGTATATAGGTATATATGGCACAGCCCAAGCAGAGGGTCACCCCCAAGAGCCTGGTCTGCTTGAGGTTTCTTCCTTATAGGGAGTTTTTCCTCACCACAGTTGCCTAGTGCTTGCTCTGGGGGTTGGTAAGGTTAGTCCTTACTGGCGTAAAGTGCCTTGATTCGACTTTCTTGTGATCTGGTACTATATAAATATAATTATAAGTGAATAGTATATTGATGTGTATGTCTGTGTGTCGACATGTAGTAGTGAATTTATATTTATGTAAATATGACTGATTAGAATTGTTGGACTTGTACTAGCAGGGGTGGGCGCTAATAAGCTTTGCTTCAGCCCACACCCTTTCGGACTCACTAGTTTTGTCTGTGTTTGTTTGTGGAATTGTTCATTTTTTTCTATTTGAATATTTTATGTGCCGAATAAAAAACTTTGTCACTTTAAAAAAAAAAAAAAAATGTCATTTATAGGAGCTCTGAGGGGCATTTTCACCACTGAATATCAGATTTAATGGGTATTTTTCCACACAGAGAGCACAATTTTAAAGGGTTATTCTGAGGTTCGCAGGCAGAAATATGCACAATCTGTATGATTCCAGGAGCTTTGATCAATTCATTTTTATGTTGACATATTAGATGCAAGGCAGGGGTGGTGGCCAAGTGGTTAGTGTGCTTGATTTCCATGTGCTTAGTTTTGCATCAACATTTGGCACCATTTTCTGAACCAAACATTGACGGCATTAATCAGCAGCTTAACTGATAATGAAAATAACTGTTATTGGCAGCATAAGGAAATATGTTTGAATATAATTTGGTGTCTCAGAGTCAGGAAGAGGCAAAGCTGTGTGCAAGATTTTCTTCCATATGATTTTATTTGACTGCCTTTTTAATTTCTGACACGTCAGGAAGGGCATCCGGTGTAAAACACGTGCCAAATACCAATGTTGATCTGGCTGTAGCTGCTGTGGCAAGCCAGAACAAATGGGAACAGCCAAAATGACAACAAAATATGATAGGATTAAAAAATAATTATAAAACAAATACGCTATGTGAAAATATTTCATTGTTTAAAAATTACAACCTAAATTGTCATCGTATAAACTGGATATTCACACTCACCAGACAAAAGCAAAAGTCCCAATGCTTTCAAATAGTTTTCCATGTAATAAACACCGTATATAATAGATTTTGTATAACGGATTTTTGCTCACATCGGACAAAATATCTCATCCTACTGCAATGCATTTTCACAAAAAAAAACACGCGCATATACCGGACAGAGCAGTCTGGACTCGAACAGTCGCAACAGAGGTATGAAATGACGTTCATCACTGACACTGTTGTGTGGGCCGCTGAAGAGGAGGTACTGCTGGCACACCACCACCAGAGGGCGGCCTGCTTGGAGTGCGGGCTCCAAGCACGAGAGGGCGCCAGACCCAGAAGAAGTGACAGCTGTCACTCATCCTCTGCACCAGCTGTCACTCGTTCATCATCACCACCATAAAAGCCGGACTGCAACTCCACCTCCCCGCCGAGAAATCGACTACCATTACCCAGGTAATTTCTCTGTGAACTTAAGACCGTATATCTGTCTAAACTCTTCTTTGCAGCCGTTTTCCTGTCGGTGAGACTCGTCTGTGGAGGTGGCGTTTGAGGTGTTCAGCGACGGCTTCGCAACACCTCCCACCCAGATAAGTGCTCAAACAGGAGCTGCCCGAGTGTGTGCTTGGAGGTGGAGGCGCTTCCTCCCTCGTAAACTGTGGATTTACTGAGTGTGCGGACTCACACTCACTCATCATATTTCTGCTTTCTGCCAGCAGTACCAGGGTCGACAGCCGAAGACAGAGACCACCTGGGGACTCGGGACTTGGCGGCTCCGGTGTTCTTCAGACCGTTGGTGGTGGAAGCCGTGTGGGACGCAGCTTCTCTCTCGTCGGGGGTCTTCTATCTTCGAGCCTGCCCACACGTCACCTGGTGTTAAATTGACTGTGCAGATTACAGAACGTTTCGTTGTGTATTATCGCAACATTAAATTGTTACCTTTTTGGCTTATTCATTGTCCGTTCATTTGCGCCCCCTGTTGTGGGTCCGTGCTACGACACCTTCCCAACAGGATTTCTCGGCCATCGTCATGGATTCCGAGGGGCGTCAACCCGAGCTTGAACGGACAATGGAAGAGCCAGGAGCGCAGGCGTCAGCGGGAGGCGTGTTGAGTGAGCTGCAGCATATCTTAACCGCCTTCACGGCTCGGTTAGATTTAGTGACCGAGCAGAATGTCCTCCTTAATCGGAGGGTGGAGGCTCTCACCGCCAGGGTGGAAGCGCGCGATCAGGGCGCTGCTGCAGCCACTCCTCTGGCTGGTCCTGGGCCTGTATCAGACGTTCCACTGGTCGTTCAACGAACCCCCCCACCGTCCCCTGAAGCATACATAAGCCCTCCAGAACCGTACGGGGGCTGTGTCAAGATGTGCGCGGACTTCCTCATGCAGTGTTCGCTCGTCTTTTCACAGCGCCCTGTCATGTACGCATCAGACGCTAGCCGGGTGGCTTATGTTATTAATTTGCTTCAAGGAGAGGCACGCGCATGGGCTACGGCGCTTTGGGAGCAGAATTCACGGCTCCTAACGTCTTATGCTAGGTTTGTACGGGAGTTCAAACAAGTTTTTGACCATCCCAACAGAGGCGAGACCGCTTCGAACGTGCTGCTGTCGATGAGACAGGGGCGCTGTAGTGCAGCCGAGTATGCAGTCGACTTCCACATCGCGGCAGCGAGGTCCGGCTGGAATAACGTTGCGCTCTGCGCCGCCTTTGTAAATGGACTGTCCCCGGTCCTTAAGGAGCACCTACTGGCTAAGGAGGAACCGCAGGATTTTGACGGGGTTGTCGATTTAGTTATACGCTTAGACAACCGTTTAAACGAGCATCGTCGGGAGCAGGCCGGGGGGCGTGACCAGGCACAAGCCGTCCCTCCCCCTTCCGGTTCCGACAAGGTGACGTCGTCCCCACGCTTCACTGCCAGAGAGCTCCGTGTGGCTACAGCTCCCCCTGCTGAGGAGGCTATGGACACGAGCAGGGCCAAATTAAGATCAAATATCAGACAAAGGAGGCTGGCCCGCGGGGAGTGTTTTGTCTGCGGCTCTTGCGAGCACATGCAGAAGGACTGCCCCCAAACGGTCAAACTACAACGCCCGTCCTTAGAAACTGGGCTAAGGGGGGCCATAACACGCACGCGGGAAAACCCCGCAAATCTGCACGAATCCCAGTAACAATCCTTTGTGGGGATTTAACCCTTCACGCCCCAGCACTGGTAGACACGGGGTCTGAAGGGAATCTGCTGGACAGCAGATGGGTAAAGGAAGTAGGGCTCCCTCTGGTGGCTCTGCCGGCACCATTGCGGGTGCGAGCACTAGATGGCACCCTGCTTCCATTAATAACACATCAGACACAACCAGTGACTTTGGTTGTGTCTGGGAATCACAGGGAGGAGATAGTGTTCCATGTAACACCTTCTACCTCCCGAGTGATTTTGGGCTTTCCATGGATGGTGAAGCACAATCCCCGGATAGATTGGCCGTCCGGGGTAGTCACGCAGTGGAGCAAAACCTGCCACCGGGAGTGTTTAGGATCCTCGGTCCCTCCCGGCACTACGGCTAATGAGGAGGTCAAAGTCCCCCCCAATCTATCGGCGGTGCCAAAGGAGTACCATGATCTTGCTGACGTTTTCAGCAAAGATCTGGCGCTCACTCTTCCCCCGCACCGACCGTATGATTGTGCCATCGATTTGGTCCCGGGCGCTGAGTACCCGTCCAGTAGGTTGTACAACCTCTTACGTCCGGAACGCGAATCAATGGAGACCTACATCCAGGACTCCTTAGCTGCCGGGCTGATCCGGAACTCCACCTCCCCGATGGGTGCTGGTTTCTTTTTTGTGGGTAAAAAAGACGGCGGACTCCGTCCATGCATTGATTACAGAGGGCTGAACGAGATCACGGTTCGCAACCGATACCCGTTACCTCTGTTGGATTCAGTGCCTGCATGGAGCCCAAATTTTCACTAAATTGGATCTTAGAAACGCGTACCACCTGGTTCGGATCCGGAAGGGAGACGAATGGAAGACGGCATTCAACACCCCGTTAGGTCATTTTGAGTACCTGGTCATGCCGTTCGGCCTCACTAACGCCCCCGCGACGTTCCAAGCTTTGGTAAATGACGTCTTGCGGGACTTCCTGTATCGGTTCGTCTTCGTATATCTGGACGATATACTCATCTTTTCCCCGGACCCTGAGACCCATGTCCAGCATGTACATCAGGTCCTACAGCGGTTGTTGGAGAACCGGCTGTTTGTGAAGGGCGAGAAGTGCAAGTTCCACCGCACTTCTTTGTCCTTCCTGGGGTTCATCATCGCCTCCAACTCCGTCGCCCCTGATCCGGCTAAGGTTGCGGCGGTGAGAGATTGGCCCCAACCAACAAGCCGCAGGAAACTACAGCAGTTCCTAGGCTTTGCAAATTTCTACAGGAGGTTCATTAAAGGTTACAGTCAGGTAGTTAGCCCCCTGACTGCCCTGACCTCCACCAAGGTCCCCCTCGCCTGGTCGGATCGGTGCGAAGCCGCGTTCCAGGAGTTGAAACGCCGGTTCTCGACTGCACCAGTTCTGGTGCAGCCTGATCCTGATCGCCAGTACATAGTAGAAGTGGACGCCTCTGACTCAGGGATAGGAGCCGCGCTGTCCCAGAGCGTGGAGGCTGATAAGGTTCTCCATCCTTGTGCCTTTTATTCCCGGAGGTTGACCCCCGCTGAACGGAACTATGACGTCGGCAATCGGGAACTTCTTGCGGTGAAGGAGGCTCTTGAAGAGTGGAGACACCTGCTGGAGGGGGCATCGTTGCCCTTCACGGTTTTCACGGACCATCGGAACCTGGAGTACATCCGGACCGCCAAGCGGCTGAACCCCAGGCAAGCCTGCTGGTCTCTGTTCTTCGGGCGCTTTGACTTCCAGATCACGTATCGCCGTGGGACCAAGAACCAAAAACCAGATGCATTGTCCTGGGTGCACGAAGAAGCCAAAGCGGGGCTGTCGAACCCCACCGAGACCATCATCCCCGAGTCCACTGTCGTGGCCACCCTCACCTGGGACGTGGAGAAGACCGTCCGGGAGGCCCTGACAAGGAGCCCGGACCCGGGGATTGGCCCCAAGAACCGACTGTACATCCCACCAGAGGCAAGAGCTGCCATATTGGACTTCTGTCACGGGTCCAAGCTGTCCTGTCATCCCGGAGTGCGTAGGACCGTGGCAGTAGTCCAGCAGCGCTTCTGGTGGGCGTCCCTGGAAACCGACGTCCGGGACTACGTCCAGGCCTGTACCATCTGCGCCAGGGGCAAGGCAGACCATCGGAGGACGACGGGCCTCCTCCAACCCCTGCCAGTGCCTCATCGCCCCTGGTCTCACATCGGCCTGGATTTCATCACGGGCCTCCCGCCGTCCCAGGGCAACACCGTGATTCTCACGATAGTGGACCGGTTCTCCAAGGCGGCCCACTTCGTGGCCCTCCCGAAGCTCCCGACGGCCCAGGAGACGGCAGACCTCCTGGTCCACCACGTCATGCGGCTGCATGGGATACCATCGGACGTTGTATCAAATCGTGGTCCCCAGTTCTCTTCACAGGTGTGGAAGAGTTTCTGCAAGGAGCTGGGGGCCACCGTGAGTCTCTCGTCCGGGTACCACCCCCAGACCAACGGCCAGGCAGAGCGGGCCAACCAGGAGTTGGAGCAGGCCCTTCGGTGTGTCACCTCCGCGCATCCGGCGGCCTGGAGTCACCATCTGGCCTGGATCGAGTATGCCCACAACAGCCAAGTTTCGTCTGCTACCGGCCTCTCCCCTTTTGAGGCATGTTTGGGGTACCAGCCCCCATTGTTCCCGCTGGTGGAGGGAGAGGTCGGTGTGCCCTCGGTCCAGGCCCACCTCAGGAGGTGCCGCCGGCGTTCCGCGGCCCCCACATACCAGCCCGGGCAGGAGGTGTGGCTCTCGACCAAGGACATCCCTTTGTGTGTCGATTCCCCAAAGCTGAAAGACAGATTCATTGGACCTTTCAAAATCCTCAAGATCATCAACCCGGCCGCAGTGAAGCTTCAACTCCCGGCTTCACTGCGGATTCACCCTGTCTTTCATGTTTTCCGTCTCAAACCACACCACACCTCGCACCTCTGTACTCCGGGACCTACGCCGCCTCCTGCCCGGCTCATTGACAGGGAGCCTGCCTGGACAGTCCGCAGGCTCCTGGACGTCCGTCGTAAGGGCCGGGGTTTCCAATATCTGGTGGACTGGGAGGGGTATGGACCTGAAGAACGCTCCTGGGTGAAGAGGAGCTTCATCCTGGACCCGGCCCTCCTGGCCAAGTTCTACGCAAGACATCCGGACAAGCCTGGTCGGACGCCAGGAGGCGCCCGTTGAGGGGGGGGTCCTGTTGTGTGGGCCGCTGAAGAGGAGGTACTGCTGGCCCACCACCACCAGAGGGCGCCCTGCTTGGAGTGCGGGCTCCAAGCACGAGAGGGCGCCAGACCCAGAAGAAGTGACAGCTGTCACTCATCCTCTGCACCAGCTGTCACTCGTTCATCATCACCACCATAAAAGCCGGACTGCAACTCCACCTCCCCGCCGAGAAATCGACTACCATTACCCAGGTAATTTCTCTGTGAACTTAAGACCGTATATCTGTCTAAACTCTTCTTTGCAGCCGTTTTCCTGTCGGTGAGATTCGTCTGTGGAGGTGGCGTTTGAGGTGTTCAGCGACGGCTTCGCAACACCTCCCACCCAGATAAGTGCTCAAACAGGAGCTGCCCGAGTGTGTGCTTGGAGGTGGAGGCGCTTCCTCCCTCGTAAACTGTGGATTTACTGAGTGTGCGGACTCACACTCACTCATCATATTTCTGCTTTCTGCCAGCAGTACCAGGGTCGGCAGCCGAAGACAGAGGCCACCTGGGGACTCGGGACTTGGCGGCTCCGGTGTTCTTCAGACCGTTGGTGGTGGAAGCCGTGTGGGACGCAGCTTCTCTCTCGTCGGGGGTCTTCTATCTTCGAGCCTGCCCACACGTCACCTGGTGTTAAATTGACTGTGCAGATTACAGAACGTTTCGTTGTGTATTATCGCAACATTAAATTGTTACCTTTTTGGCTTATTCATTGTCCGTTCATTTGCGCCCCCTGTTGTGGGTCCGTGCTACGACACCTTCCCAACAGACACTCGCCAATTTGAGGAAAGCGGGTACTGTATTGAGCGCCTTGGGGCAACTGTTTGTTGTGATTTGGCGCTATATAAGAAACAAGTTGATTGATTGATTGATTGTATTTCCGTGATTAAAAAAACGAGCATTTATTTTTTCAAACCGTCCTCAGACCCGGAACTTAAATGAGGCAGGCTGTAATAAATGCTGTTTGCTGCCTGCACTGTAATATGGTGTTAATTTTCACACATATCCCTGGGTGCAGTGAACCAAAGATAACCGCTTTAGAACACAGCCCTCTGTGCGGCTGCGAACACTCTCGGGAGCCTAACGTGCACCTGCTAAATAACTGAGACCACAAAGAGCTGTGATTTGTTACTTTTACGTTTTCCTTCTCCCGTTATATATTAAAAGTTTTGCAGTGTGCACACCGATGACATTTCGATCATGGATCAAATACGTTTGGCAGAAAAGCCCGCAAATATGACCAACTTTACAACATGGAATCAGAAAAAGACACTCAAATGACCCACAATTCATGAAGGAAATTGTACATACAGTATTGTTGGTTTGGAGGTTGATAATTGTACAAAGACGTGGACCTCATTGAGGGACAAATTAATCCAGAAAAAGCCACTGTTCCTGCTGTAAATTGCATAAAGACGCGATGGAGAACTTTAAAAGGGTAACATGCACGTCAATGTCATTGCATCGCCATGGAAATGTGATCTTTATAATGCACATAATGTCCGGCACTTATTTAAGGCCAGAGTTTTTTTTTCAGACGAACTTTTGACCCGGTCATTAAATGAGGCAGGTCCCGCTTCAAGGTCAGGCTTTTAATCAAGGAAATAAATAAGCCTAATTGGTGCTGGGGATTCCCTGTAAATCTTTCAGTGCCTCCTACAACAAAACCATTACATACATATAACCAGGGCTTAATCTGAGGGGGAGCAAGCCGGAGCGCGCTCCGGAACCTCGGACGCGCGCTCCGGAACCTCGGACGCGCGCTCCGGAACCTCTGACGTTGGCTCTGCCAGCTATACTGGATCCGATGATCCGCCACCTCTCTTGACTAACAAAATATTTTTTAAAAAATCACCGCGATTGCTCTCACTGCCACTCATACCACCCTCCTGTCTGCTGTGCGGAATTGCACCAAATCTGGCAACAGGTCCAGAGGCTACGCTCGCTGTTTTGATCCGGATGTTGACCGTAGCCGCAGAGCTCCATGGCCACCGAGAGAGGACTTGGATTCTTTGCGGGTCCCGCATCCGTACCCCCGGAGGCAGTGAGCAAAGGGAGAGCCGCGCATTGTGTTCTGCGTGTGTCTGTTTATAATGTTCTCGCACAGAAGAAAAAAGAGTGTTTACACAAGAGAGAAAAGTGAGAAAATGTTAATGCCTGTTTGAGAAAAGTGTGTAGTGAGGGGTTTTACAGCCTTAAAACATCTATAATAATTGTAAAAAATAGCGCTGGCTACTTCGCGGATTTCGTTTATCAAGGTTTATTTTTAGAACGTAACTCCTGCGATAAACGAGGGACGACTGTCCATCATTAAACAGGAATTTGTACTCTATCCGGATTTGGTGTGACTAGTGTTATTAGGCCTACAATACATGCCCAGTTTATTTTTATTTTCGGTGTGGCGCACAGCGTTGTTCGCAAGCCCCCCTTATATATATATATATATATATATATATATATATATATATATATATATATATATATATATATATGTAATTGACTTGTCAGAAAATAAGCAATAGACTAATAAAAAATTAATCAAAAAGCAAAAAAAAACAACAATAGATTAACAGATTACAAAAATAATCATAGTTGCAGATCTTGTTGACAATCTATAATCTTTGGATTACAGAAGTGCAATTTTGACTGAACAATTTACTAGTGTAATATTTAAGATACTTTGAGGACTCATTTGAGGACAGATTTGGGGGCAACAATAAATAAATAACACAATTGAAATATCCCTTTTGCAAATACAGTAAAATTTGCATATAATGGATTCAGGTGGACCAGCGAATTTTGTCCATTATAATTGAAATCCATTATATGTATAAAAAGGACTAAATCCATTATATGTATAATATAGACACTCTGTTATATGTATAAAATGGACCTTAAAATCTTAAGCCTGATTTATGCTGCTGCAACTCAGTAGCTCAGTGGCTATGCAATGACATTGACATGAGTGTGACCCTTTGAAAGTTGTCTGTTGTGTCCTTATGCAATTTGCCAGAGGAACAACTGCTTTTTCTGGATTATTTTGTCCCTCAATGACTCCACCTCTTTATGCAATCAACCTCCAAACCAACGATATGGTATGTACATTTTCCCTCCATGAATTGTGGGTCATTTGAGCATCTTTTTATGACTCCTTGTTGGAAAGTTGTTCATATTTACGGATTTTTCTGCCAAACGTGTTTGATCCATGATAGAAATGCAATCGGTGTGTGCACTGCACAAACTTTATGATGAAAAATATGATGGTAAATGGACTGCATTTATGTAGTGCTTTCCATCTGCATCAGACACTCAAAGCGCTTTAAAATAATGCCTCACATTCACCCCGATGTTAGGGTGCTGCCATACAAGGCGCTCACTACACAATGGAAGCAACAAGGGGATTAAGGACCTTGCTCAAGGGCCCTTAGTGATTTTCTGGTCAGGCTGGGATTTGAACCAAGGATCCTCTTGTCTTAAGCCCATCACTTAACCAGTAGACCATCACCTCCCCATGATGAAAAATATGGGAGAGGAAGGAGTGAAAACATAAAAATTACAAATCATAGCCTTTGCGGACTCAGTTGTTTAGCAGGTGCATGTCAGGCTCCACAGAGGGTTCGCAGCCAGGCAGCGAGCTATATGATCTAAAGTGGTTTGGCTACTCACACCCAGGGATATGTGTGAAACTTAACATCATATTACAGCGCAGGCAGCAAGCATCAGTTTTTTTTAATAATCACTAGCCTTGAATTACACCCTGCCTCGTTTAGGACCCATGTCTGAGCAGTTTGAAAAAATAAAAGGTGGGGCTTTTAATCAAGAAAATACGGTACCCACTTTCCTCGAATCAGCGAGTGTCAGTGATGAACTTCATTTCATACCTCTGTTACTGGGCACGACTAGACTGCTCTGTCCGGTATAGGCGAAGGGTTTTGAATAAAAATGAATTGTGACTGGACAGGACATTTTGTCTGATGTGTGTGAAAATCTGCTATACAAAATCCGTTATACACAGTGTTTATTACATGGAAAACCATTCAAAAGCATTGGGACTTTTGCTTTTGTCCAGTGAGTGCAAATATCCATACATATTTATACAATGACGACTTAGGTGGGTTCTACTGTATTAAAAATACTTTTTTCACAGTATGCAGTGATTATGGAGACATGCCATGTTTTTTTAGTTTTTTTTTGTAAAGCCCCGGTCACAACCCACCGTGCGTTTTTTTTCGCCGTACGTTTTCTGCGGATGCCACGGCCACTACGTTTTTGTGAAAACGTACGGAGGCAATAGCAAGAGGAGGGAGGGAGTACGTTCAACGCACGTCTCTAGGAGCGTAACGATAAAGAGAGATGACAATAAAGCAGTGTGTGTGTGTTGGGGGGGGGGGGGTCGCTTTTCTTTTTTTATGAGCGGGACCGGAGCGGCAGGCGTTTTTCGACGTCGGCGATGCATGAGCATGTCCAGCCTGCAGCGGTCAGTTGTATGTGTTTACTTGCCTCGAAAAGTTAAAGCTAGTTATCAGACTGAAGCTGTGGAGTGTGTGTTGCTGACGTTTGGAAATAAAGTCCAAGTTCAAGTGAGAAGCTGCGTTGTGCATGCAAGTCTGTCAGCCTCCAAATCCGTACTGCCTACGTACGGATTTGGTTAAATCAATAGTAATTGAATGAAAATGTGCTGCTTTGAATCCGTACTGAGGCAGTGCTCACATGCGTCATCTGTACTGCTGGTGAATCCGCAGTGAAAGTTCTGCATGCACTAAAACCTCTACGGCGTGTCTGCGTGCTCCTAAATTCGTACTGAGGCAGTACTTATGACGTACGGATTTAGCCCACGTTTTTGCAAGTAAACTGCACGCATGTGCAAGTACGGCGGGTTGTGACCACGGCTTATATATTTGTTTATGGGGTGGCTGAGGACACTTTAGTCCACCCTTTGCCTCCACCCATATATGAGGTCTGTCAATAAAGTATAGGTCCTTTTTATTTTTTTCAAAAACTATATGGATTTCATTCATATGTTTTTACGTCAGACATGCTTGAACCCTCGTGCGCATGCGTGAGTTTTTCCACGCCTGTCGGTGACGTCGTATGGCCTGTGAGCACTCCTTGTGGGAGGAGTCGTCCAGCCGCTCGTCGGAATTCCTTTGTCGGAGAAGTTGTTGAGAGACTGGTGCTTTGTTTGATCAAAATTTTTTCTAAACCTGTGAGGCACATCGAAGTGGACACGGTTCGAAAAATTCAGCTGGTTTTCGGTGAAAATTTTAACGGCTGATGAGAGATTTTGAGGTGATACTGTTGCTTTAAAGACTTCCCACGGAGTGGGACGTCGCTCAGCGCTCCCAGGCGCCGTCGTCAGCCTGTTTCAAGCTGAAAACCTCCACATTTCAGGCTCTATTGATCCAGGACGTCGTGAGAGAACAGAGAAGTTTCAGAAGAAGTCGGTTTCAGCATTTTATCCGGATATTCCACTGTTAAAGGAGGTTTTTTTAATGAAAGACGTGTGGACGGATTGCAGCGTCGGCTCGCAGCCGCCGCGACGCTCCGCCACAGGAAAAACACCTCTGTTGGAAGCGTTAAGGACAAGTTGGAACATGCCCAGCTGTTAAACAATTTCTCATATACTCACTCCACTGAAAGCCATCCCACAAGGAGTGCTCACAGGCGAATGACATCACCGACAGGCGTGGAAAAAGTCACGCATGCGCACGAGGGTTCAAGCATGTCTGACGTAAAAACATATGAATGAAATCCATATAGTTTTTGAAAAAAATAAAAAAACCCTATACTTTATTGACAGCCCTCCTAGTTTTAAAGTAGCTGACATATATTATTTATTCAATGTGCTCTGTCCCATACAAGTTATGACAATTACCCTTTATTAGACACTTAACCAGTAATTACATCCAAGAATAATTTCATCCACACTACGAGTATAACCTCTTATGTATATTTTTAACCCTTTTTGCATTCAGTCGTGTTTATTTGTATATTTCCAGTAACATGTACGAGACGTGATATACAACACTGCGGGAAAATTCTCCACCGAGTGACTTTATTAGTTAATCTGGGCGAAGCTAAGCTAGCAATGTCCTACATTTGGCTTTAGCTAGCTTTGCTAATCATTTTGTCGGAGCTCATTTTTACATCACCAACAGACTGGAAATAACCCTAAATCCGCTCAGGTAAACGCCATTAAAATCCAAATATGCACACAGACCAATGTGCACTGACAGGTAGCGCCAGAAAACGCCGCAGCTAACGTTTAAACGTACAAAAAACGAGAAAGCGGCGCCGACAGGCCTCCGCTCTTCTACTGTTTGAGCTTGTTGTCGACAGACGTCTATAAGATGATCGAACCCGCAATAACACCGCATCACGGACAACCCCGATGCCACCGATGTACAAACAAACGGCATCTTTCACGCCAGCGCTGCCGGGTTCGATGAATGCGGCTGCGCCGGGGCTGAAATACATGGAGATTGCGCGGTAGGGCACTAACCTCAGAGCGGCTGCGCTACTTCGGGCCTGCGCCGTACAGCGATGGAGCGGAGCTCTAATGGACGACGGCGGGGAGGCAGCGGCCAACGCTGATGCCTTCAGGTGTCGCCCGGAAATCGCAGCTTCCACCCTCACGCTGCTGGTGAACCATTACCAAGGTCAAAATCACAACAGTCTGACGTAAAAATAAATTTAAAACAACTTACATAAATTAAACAGATTAAGTATTTAATTGATATGGTTAAAACTGTTCTGGGCCCACTTTCATGGACCAGTACTCAGGGAGATATATATTTAATCTTTATTTAACCAGGTTAGTCCCATTGAGATCGAGATCTCTTTTACAAGGGAGACCTGGACAATTCTAAAGTTTCCAATCCACCTAACCTTCTTGTCTTTGGATGTGGGAGGAAACCAGACCACCTGGAGGAGATGCCACAGAGAAAGGCGACAGGTGGGAATCGATCCCATGACCTTCTTGCTGTGAGGCAACACTGCAAACCACTAATCCACCATGCTGCCACCCTCCACTATTGAAAAGCATTTTTCTTTATTTGCCTCTCACATCACTGGAAGTTCCTCACCATCTCACCATGTAATTTATATCCTTCAAACTTTTTTCATTAAAATAGTTCTGGGGAGCATTAGCATGGCTAAAACCCTTCAGCTTCAGGGGGCTTCACCCCCAGACCCCACCCCCCCAACCCTCTTAAGAAAGGTTTAGTCTAGAGGTATACAATACTGGGAATTTTGGTATTGATCGCCGATATCGATACCGATACTTTTTCAACTTTGAACTTAAGTTTGTAAGTTAGATTAACTCTTGATCAACTCTAACTTACAAACTTAATTTCAAACAAATTAATTCATTCACGTTTTACCAATTGTAACACTTTTTAAAGTTGGTTCTTTTTTCAGTGTGCCTTTGGTAAAGTCAAGGCTTTGAACTGGTTTGTGGAACGAAAATGAAACCAAAAACTTTACATTTTTTATGTTCTGGAAAAGACCGTTTATTTAAAATAATGGTAACCAGTTCGTATTATTATTTTTTCATTCTTGAACGATTTCTATTTAAAATGACCCAGTGCGGCGGATGTCAACCTCCATTAATGCTCCACTCCCAAACAGTTGTTGGCGGTAATCCACTGTGTCGCTGATAAACTCAACAGAAGAAAACGAAGAAGACGATGACCCAGTGAGGTTCACTTCTGCCTTTGCTTACCTCCGGCAATGAAGTTTGGCGGAGGTTATGTTTTCACCTCTGTCTGTTTGTCTGTTTGTGAACAGTCTGTAACCCACAATTTTTCATATATCGTTATGAAATTTGTACAGAGGATTCATATCCTGAAACGCAAGAACTGATTCAATTTTGAAGGTCATAGTTGAAATGTCAGAAACCAGGAAAAATCTTTAAAAATGGGGAAAAAAAATCCCTATCATTTAACATTGAATGAATTTTCAAAAGTTCATAACTGTCAAAAAACATAAAATGTATTTCATATTTGAGAGGATGGTATCCTTTATCGACTGACAAAGTTTGATTCAGATTAAAGTGTTGTGGACATTTAAATTTAACATTGAAAACCCTGTTTAATGGATATTTTTACATTATATCTTAAACAAACATGCCCTAATTACTCTCATATTTGAAAATGAGGTGGAGACTGCCACTCAGTATCGCCTGACAAAGTTTGATCCAGATCTGATCCGGTTTGTGGATTTTGTAGAGATTTGAATTTAATATTGAAAAGCCCATTTGGTGTACATTTTACATGATATCTCAATCAAAGCCTCAGTCACTCTCATTTTTTCTGTTGTGAATTTACCTACACCACCAAAATTGGATGTTCCAATTTTATGCCTGTTTATCTTCCAGTTATCAATTGGAAACCAAGTGCCAAAAAGCAATGACACAAATATGCATAGTAGAGATATCCAATGTTCTGGGAAAATTATCTGTGAAAATGATCTGCAAAAGAATTTAGAAACCCCCAAAAAAAAAACAAAAAAAAAAAAACAAAAACCTGACAGCACCACAAAAAAACTTTGATTCAAGTGCATTAACTAACTCCATCTGACATTTGATCATATCTAATTTAGCTTATGAAAAGTTAGTTCTAACATTATTATGTAAGATCTTGCAGTAACAAGTTATCTTGGGTGCACCATATTTTGTAGGAACAAGAAGATATAATCTCAATGGAACATGTATTCAATTTATGCACCCAAGATAATAATGTCTATATAAGACAATATTTTTATATATATATATATATATATATATATATATATATATATATATATATATATATATATATATATATATATATATATATATATATATATATATTATTTTTTTTTTTTTTCTAAAAAATGTTTTCTGGTAACATGTTATGATCTTAGCAAATCTAAATATAAATATATAAATACTAGACATACTGATCAATACTGGTTTACTGGCTACTACTGTTCCTCTCCTTCCTGTCTCCTGTCTTCCTGTTACTCCTCCTCCCCCTGATAAAATATCTTGTAGCACTAAATCAGTATCTTATGGTGACATTATTAACCACACATGTGGTCTTATGAACACATAATAATGATCTTGTACCCACAAGATCATGTACTTTGGAAAAAAGTCTGATGGTGTTACGATATGTCTTATGTTTCCAATTGAAATATGGAAGAAAATTATGTTATTTGGACACATTTTTGTGTGTGTGTGTGTGTGTACTTATGTGTTCACCAAAAGCTCATTCTCTTGTGTGAACAACAGAAATATTTTGTTGAGGAAAATGTTGCCTTGTGTGCATCATAAGCAGACATTCACTGACGTCGAGTCAAACTTTTCAGTGACAATATGTCACATTTTAGGCAACTTTACATTTTGAGTCTTGCCGTCACAGCGTCCGTGACTTTCGTTGACTCACAGTAATCTTCCTTACGGAGTCTAATATTTCCGACAGTCTTTGAAAGCCACACGAAACTACAACGCCACGCTCCCTTGTGCCCAATCAGCGAACCCGCTGCAGTTTTTAAATTGGCAGCGGCTGTGTGTTATTATGAGGCAGCTCGCTGCTAACAAATGATATACGAGAGCTTCAGGACTAGAACAAGCTTTTTCTGCTCCAAACACCTGCTTCTTATGACGAGGTCAGTAGAATACTCGGTTTTGTAGAATTTTACTTTACAAATTCAACGTTAAAACTGAAAGCTCGCACACAAACTACACAAGACTCCCCCACATTCTACAGGAAGTCATATGAATGTTGTTGGGGGTGGGATTGATTTTTTTTTTTTCTTTCTTTTATTTAGGAATGTTTTTCAGGCCTGAAATGCAGATTTGGATGCATGTTTAATTAAAGTTAACATAAAATGTGAAGTATATTGGATTTATGCTATAGTAATGAAATAGAAGTAAGGATATATGTGCGTGCGCATATATATATATATATATATATATATATATATATATATATATATATATGCACTTTATGTATTGTTCCAACTAGGCAGAGCCGGTGTCACAGAGTGAGTGGTCCCCCCCTAAAAATGGGTCCTCCTGCCTCCAATGCGTCATTTCGGACCACAGCAGTACGTTTGAGACGGTCTCTTCACCCGAAGCAATGAAATGGATTAATGGGATTATTAACCATCAGATGACAAGGTAAAACTTTTTAAATCCTTCTAAAGTCAGTTTTAAGCAGAAACTGATTCTTTGAAATGACCAACACGCAGTGAACACATCAGCTAGCAGCACGTGTAGCTGTGGCGCTCTGATCGCTTCATCTGTCTTTTATGATGAAACAATGCTAAATTTATGTGGAAATCATTGTTGCACAAAAGCTTCAGCTATTTGTCACTGAGACAGATGACTGGAGTGCAGTTTGAAGCAGAAATGAGGTGTTAATCCGTGAGCCATGGCTAATGACGCATGCGCAGTGAAGGCAGGGCAGACAGATTTTTAGCGGGGACCATTCGGTTGGCGACACTGGTACACAAGATCATTTCCACATAAATTAAGCATTATTGCATCATAAAAGACGGAGGAAGCGATCAGAGCGCCGCAGCTACAGGAGCTGCTAGCTGATGCGTTCACTGTGCCCTGGTCATTTCAAAGCGTCACAGACTATCGCCTCGTTTCTGCTTAAAATTGACTTTAGAATGATTTAAGAGGTTTTACCTTGTCATCTGATAGTTAATAATCCATTTGATTGCTCTGGGTGAAGAGTCCATCTCAGAAGAGCTTCTGAGCCCTGAAATGTCGCGGGCCGGGCCGCTCGGTCTGCGACACTGGCTCTAGGCATTTTGGTGCCCTAGGCGAGATTATGGTTCCTCCCCTCCCTACGTGCACACACTATATGACAGACCTTTTAATTGTTTTGGTTTAATTGTTGATCAAACACCAACACACAAACACACTAAAATAACATAAATAAAAGATTAAATGAAGCTAAAGCATTGCCTGTGGGGATCCACGGGTTCTAGATTGGGTAATGATTATAAAATGGGTTGCTGACATTTTTCAAGGGTGGTAATAAATTATGCAAAGTTTCTATGAGTTGGAATGGTGTGTGAGAACCTTAGACCTCAACAGTTTTTAGAGGAAGAACTCAACCCTTTTATTTCCTGTTAATTACATATTTTTTTTGTTAATTTACTCTTTTAATGTATTTATAAATTGTTTAGGTTCTTATCATATAGAAACTTATTATTGCTTCTATCTTGTTTGTTTTTTTTTTTAATGGTCCACAATGGAAATAAGTGTGTTCACTTTGTTGTCATGCATGTGTTTACAATTATATTATGTACTTTACTTGCATTGACCTTACTACATAAAAACACATACATGTACACAGATGTCCCTTTGCTTTTAATATATAGATTTACCAGCCCCCTACTGCAATTACATGTAAATCCACAATGTAATTATCAATGTGAATTGTTCAGTTGTTGGCTAGTAGCCGTAGTTGCTTCCAAAATATTAGTCCTGTCAACTTCCTGTTTTTGCAGTGTTCATCCTTGACCCAAAATACACTCAACAAAAATATAAATGCAACACTTTTGGTTTTGCTCCCATTTTGTATGAAATGAACTCAAAGATCTAAAACTTTTTCCACATACACAATATCACCTTTTCCCTCAAATATTGTTCACAAACCAGTCTAAATCTGTGATAGTGAGCACTTCTCCTTTGCTGAGATAATCCATCCCACCTCACAGGTGTGCCATATCAAGATACTGATTAGACACCATGATTAGTGCACAGGTGTGCCTTAGACTGCCCACAATAAAAGGCCACTCTGAAAGGTGCAGTTTTATCACACAGCACAATGCCACAGATGTCGCAGGATTTGAGGGAGCGTGCAATTGGCATGCTGACAGCAGGAATGTCAACCAGAGCTGTTGCTCATGTATGCAATGTTCATTTCTCTACCATAAGCCGTCTCCAAAGGCGTTTCAGAGAATTTGGCAGTACATCCAACCAGCCTCACAACCGCAGACCACGTGTAACCACACCAGCCCAGGACCTCCACATCCAGCATGTTCACCTCCAAGATCGTCTGAGACCAGCCACTCGGACAGCTGCTGAAACAATCGGTTTGCATAACCAAAGAATTTCTGCATAAACTATCAGAAACCGTCTCAGGGAAGCTCATCTGCATGCTCGTCGTCCTCATCGGGGTCTCGACCTGACTCCAGTTCGTCGTCGTAACCGACTTGAGTGGGCAAATGCTCACATTTGCTGGCGTTTGGCACGTTGGAGAGGTGTTCTCTTCACGGATGAATCCCGGTTCACACTGTCCAGGGCAGATGGCAGACAGCGTGTGTGGCGTCGTGTGGGTGAGCGGTTTTCTGATGTCAATGTTGTGGATCGAGTGGCCCATGGTGGCGGTGGGGTTATGGTATGGGCAGGCGTCTGTTATGGATGAAGAACACAGGTGCATTTTATTGATGGTATTTTGAATGCACAGAGATACTGTGATGAGATCCTGAGGCCCATTGTTGTGCCATACATCCAAGAACATCACCTCATGTTGCAGCAGGATAATGCACGGCTTCATGTTGCAAGGATCTGTACACAGTTCTTGGAAGCTGAAAATGTCCCAGTTCTTGCATGGCCGGCATACTCACTGGACATGTCACCCATTGAGCATGTTTGGGATGCTCTGGACCGGCGTATACGACAGTGTGTACCAGTTCCTGCCAATATCCAGCAACTTCGCACAGCCATTGAATAGGAGTGGACCAACATTCCACAGGCCACAATTGACAACCTGATCAACTCTATGCGAAGGAGATGTGTTACACTGCATGAGGCAAATGGTGGTCACACCAGATACTGACTGGTATCCCCCCCAATAAAACAAAACTCCACCTTTCAGAATGGCCTTTTATTGTGGGCAGTCTAAGGCACACTTGTGCACTAATCATGGTGTCTAATCAGCATCTTGATATGGCACACCTGTGAGGTGGGATGGATTATCTCAGCAAAGAAGTGCTCACTATCACAGATTTAGACTGGTTTGTGAACAATATTTGAGGGAAATGGTGATATTGTGTATGTGGAAAAAGTTTTAGATTTTTGAGTTCATCTCATACAAAATGGGAGCAAAACCAAAAGTGTTGCGTTTATATTTTTGAGTGTACATAAACATGACAAATGTCAGCTCTCCCCAGTTTCTCCATGATCCAAGCAACACACACACAGAGGCCACTTGGCTATTATAATATAGATAACATAAGTAAAACCAGAGTTACTTTACAGATTTTGTGCAAATGTTTTTGAAAGTCCTGACAGCAACTACAATATGAACAAGAGCAATCGGAGATTTGACGTCCGCCAAATCGGATCCAGATCACCTCCAAAATTCAGTTGCGTCTTCATGCAAAAAATAAGAGGAATTGGCAACCAAGTATCCTTATGGCAAAGGACTATGCGAAGATTAACCCAGATCAATAACTCCACAGAAGTACTTCAAAGATTTCTTCACAAAGAGAGCCAATTTTCACAGGACATTGACAGTCTTTGATGGCCCAGGATATGATGGAAGTGAAACAAGTGAGACGGTCTTCAAATATCCTTGCGGCAGAGTCGAGGACAGACCTTCAAAGACTGGTGCATCAACGCAGGCTTGTTGAAGTATACTGAAATTGTCCAGGCTATGATACAAATGCACACAGCTTTCAGGTTTTTGAAGACCGTCAAAAGGTCTCCGGCTTACTGGAATGGAGGTTTGTTTGAGCTCTGGCCGTGGTTCGACAGCTTGGAATCCCAACTTGGTTTCTAATATTGTCAGATGCAGATATACATTGACCTGAAATATTCCGAAGCAACGCATGCCAGTATGAGAAATCCCTCACTGTTGATGATGTGAAGAACATGGGCTGGCAGGATAAGAGTGACTGGCTACGACGCAGTCCTGTCACAGCATCCCGACAATTTCAGTATGACTTGGATATGTTCAAAGAATTTTTTGAAGGAAGAGCTCACCCTATAGGCCATCTGCAGGGCTACCCGATATGCATCGAATTCCAGGCCCGTGGCTCCCCACATGCTCACACTATTCTCTGGATCATGGATTCTCTGAAGTTGATGTGAACACCGACAGTGATATCGTTCATCAGCCAGCATTAGACATGCCATTCCTGATGAGGATGACAGCGACTTAAGAGACCTTGTCCTTTCCATCAGAAGCATGTTCATTCTGTCACATGCAGGAGTTATGGCTCTTGTCGCTTCAGCTTTCCACAACCCCCAAGTTACAGCACACTGACAGTGAGACAGCCTGATGATGCAAAGCAACTTGACGAGGAAGGAAGACAGTGGGAGCAACAAGTGGACATGTTGGGAATGTCCACAAATTTCTGGCTAACAAGGACACGCCAGAAACCTTGATTCTCGACCAGTTGCTGAACAAAGCTGACATTCGCTCACATTCTTACCAACAAACACTCAAGGTGATGAAAAATGGGAGGAGGGGGTGATCATCCTTCATCATGAACCAGCAACCAAATGGATCAACCAGTATGAACCAACCAACCATCCTCCAGACCTGCCGTGCCAATATGAATTTAGAGTTCATTGCTGATCCATACTTTTGTATCATGTACATAACACAAAATGAATGTGCAATGAGTAAACTGTTAAAGAAAGTAGCAGATAACATGAAGAGAAAACTGAGAGGTCGGATCTGCATTCTTAGGAAACAGGGAAGTCAGATTGATGTCCATACCATTGAAGTGCAGCAGGAAAGTTGTATTGTGAACACAGCACTCAAAGAGAAACGTACTTCTCCTCTCAAGCCCAAAGCTGTACTTCAAGAAATGGCCCATGATGACAGTATCTCTTGCACATCACCACTGGACAGATATGTATCCAGACCACATGAATGGGAGAAAATATGGCTGAATTTGCAGCTAGTTACATCACAGGAGGCCAAGAAGGACCAACTGAAGTCACTGACGATGTTGCGGATATCCAGGATGAATGTGAATCGGAGGACTGCGGTGCTCAGGAGCTTCAAGTCACAAGTATTGAGCGACATTGGGTGCCATGAAATGAGGGAAGCAGCACTGTCCAATTTCACAAAGGAGCCGAAGGGGAGGAAAAGTACAGAAATCTGCTGTAGCGGCCATGGTGTGACAAATGCACTGATGTCAAATTTTCCTACCTTAAAGAACATTATGATCAGGTTTTGGACACTGTTTGGGCGAACAAGTCTTTGTTCAGCAAAAACGGCCAAAATTTTGACGAGGCATTGGATGATTTGAACAGAATGGGTCCACTAGAAAATGCTTGGGATGCTGTGTCCCTGAAGATCTAATCTTGTTCAACAGGAAGAAGGAAGAATCAAAGAAGGAATTTGAGGCTGAGAAAGAGAACCTGGACTGCTCGAGCTGATTTTTCCGAACTGCAGGTGAGATTCTCTGAGTGAGACAAGTCATTGACTCCCCAGGAGTACAGGTCCATGATGCAGTCCCTTAATCAAAAGCAGGAAGTGGGCTGAAACATGACCAGCCCGTTCCTGAGTGCAGAGTATTACTGAGCGACCCAGGAGGGGTAGGAAAAAGCCATGTCATACAGCTAGTCCACTATGAGACCATGAAGCTGCTGCAACCTGTCTGGGCACTTTGAAACTGATGAATTGCCACTGCTGCTGAGTGTTTACTGGAATTGAAGGGATGATGCTACACTCAGCTCTGGCCCTCGGTTGAAGAAAGACCATCAACTAGGGCCTTGGGCAAGGTCTTTAATCCCCTATTGCTCCCGGTGTGTAGTGAGCGCCTTGTATAGCAGCACCCTGGCATTGGGGTGAATGTGAAGCATAATTGTAAAGCACTTTGAGCATCTGATGCAGATGGAAAAGCGCTATATAAATGCAGTCCATTTACCATTTTGTCAACTAGCAAGTTGTGAGAAGTTGAACACTGAGATCCAGGCTAGGAAAACTAAAGCTTCTTATTATTGACGAGGTTTACATGGTGGGTGCTGAGTTGTATCATATGTAGTTGACTCGGACATCACAGGAAAGGCTTAACCAGACTCCAGATTCAGCGGGGTAAGCATTCTGGCAGTTAGTTGTTTCAGCTGCAGTCCATTAGACAAAACCACATGTTTGGACTACCATCAGACAGCTATGCCAGACCTCTATGCTTCTCTTTGGGAGGAGAACTTCACGTTCATGGAATTAACAGAGGGCATGCATCAGAGAGGTGACCAGGAATTTGCTGACCTGTTGGTGAGAGTTAGAACGACAAGTTATTCACCAGATGACGTGAACCTCTTGATAATGTGAGTGATGCCAAAAACTGACCTATCCATCAGATGATCTGCATGTGTTTAAAACCAACAAGGAAGTGGACAAACACAACCAGACCCACTTGAAGAAAATGACAACTGGGGTTTATATCCTAGCAGTCTACAAGAAGGATGTACAGACTGGACTCATTGATGTGGTTATCAGCCAAACTATCAGAAGCAGGGGGCCTCTGAGAAGTTGTCAGTTGCAGTCAGAGCCAGAGTGATGTGACCATCAATACTGATGATTCAGATGGACTGGCAAATGGTGTGTTTGGAACGGTCATCGGTATTGAAAGTGGGGACATCAGTCATAGCAGTCTCTGTGCAATCTGACAGTGAATGGGTCAGCAAACAGGCAACTACAAATGGCTAGAAAGAGGAAATACCCCTGCGCCGTACCAGTCTCAAGACAGGAAGTACAGTTCTACACCGGGAGAGAGAAGAGTTCAGTGGAAGACAAGAGAAGCCAGTTCCCTTTGTGCTTGGCCTGGCAATGTACAAGGAAAAACATTAGATAAAATCATTGTCCATGGAAGGGAGCGGTCACTTTATGCCACATCAAGCTTATGTAACTTTCAGCAGAGTGAAGATGCTTCAGAGACTATCTGCTTGGATTTGGTGCCATCAGTGGCAACCAGTCAGGCATGTCAGAAATGGAAAGACTGCGCAGCCTTCTGTCAGTCTTCCCTGGAATCTCATAGGACCTTGTTCATCGACACACAATTGTAAAAAAGTTTTTGAATGTCTTTCAGGGAGTGTGTTGCAGACTTGAAGGCCAATCCTCACATCTGTAACCCTGAAGTCCACTGCCTGGTGGAAACATTCCTGAGATGTGGAGAACAACTTCAGGAATCAGATCAAATTATTCAGAATGCTAAGTACTTCTGATCTGACAGACCTGCTGCCGTTGGGAGAGGAGGAATCATGACGATTGTTTTTCATTTATATAGCGCCAAATCACAGCAAAGCTGCCTCAAGTCGCTTCACAGAAGTAGGGTCTAACCCATTGGTGTCTAAACTATTCCAGAAAGGGCAGAGAAGGTGCAGGTTTTCTTTGCAGCCACTGACTCTAGCAGGTGATTTCACTAATTAACATCACTTTGAGCAGGTGGGATGAGTTTATCAGTGAAATCACCTGCTGAAGAAAACATGCACCCTCTCTGCCCTTTCTGGAATAGTTTAGACACCACTGGTCTAACCATACCAACCTCTAGCGCAAGATCGTCCTGGATACACTTGCTACCAGGTGGAACTGTGACACTGGGCTGTTTAAGAGAGCTCTCTTCCGCAGTGTTCTAGCTGCGGTTGGTGGAAAATTTCTGCTCAGCTCTCAGGTTCAAATTGTGTGTTTGAGCACAGACGTTTCCAAAACCTTAACTGAATTGTTGCTGAAAATGTGCTAAAAAGTTAGCTGCTTCACTGTCCCAAGGCTGTAAACTGCCAGCTCAGCATGCAGCCGAGGAGCTGAACAGAGATTCTGTTTGCTGAAACGGGAAAAAGTCTGTTAAAATCCTGTGTGTGAGCATCGGTGGTGATACATTTATTTTACAACTGAAAGGCTTCGTGTTTCCAAAAAGTTTGAAGTTTGGGGAGAGGGAAATATTTTCTCTTTAAGGCTATTAAATAAAATACTTAATGCTTTCACCAAAACATCAAATCTAGGCTTTCATCTTGGATGCACCTTCTGGCAAATTGTAGCTCAACTTTCAGGTCTCCGATTTAAGAATCCTCATAAAATCAACAATAATGGTAATATTAAAGCAAACAGAGCTCTGGTATCGGGTCGGAAAAGTATTGGCAGATATCCAAATTCAGGCTCAGAAGTGAAAAACTGTGGATCGTGCATCCCTAAAGTGAAATCCTGTTCCACATCACTTTCAAAATTCAGTGGAGTCTTTCATGCCCCAATATCTATCTGTGGTGAAAATTTGGTGAGAATCTGTGAAGTAGTTTTGACATGTTCAAAGCCTATGAATAAAGTGAAAACTTGATCCAGGATCTGGATCACTTCCAAAACTGAATAGTCTTCCATGGCCTAATGTGTATCTGTGGTGAAAATGTTGTCAAAATCCATGCAGTAGTTTTGGCATAATCCCGCTAACAGACAAATCAACACAGATTTTTTTTGTCTATTATAAATATACAAGGTTGAATAATAGTCTGACAATACACAGTGGCACTAGACCATCACTTCCCAAGTGCCACTGGGTTGAGACCAGATGATTCTCTCTTCAAGCCCCTGCCAGACTGGAAAATCACTAAGATCCCTCGGGCAAGGTGTTGTCTGATTCTGCAGACAGTCCAGCTCAAAGGATTAGGACCCAAAATCAAGGATGCAGTAGTTAAAAAAAAAAAAAAAAAAAAAAAAAAAAAAAAAAAAGTAACCAGTATATTGAAGTATTGCAGGGCTCAACAGGAGGCAAGGGATGATACCGAGGACTGCTGATGTGCTGTGAGGATTGCCAAGGCCAGGTGGATGACTGGTGGAAGCTAGATGACAGCAAGATGGTTCTGGAGAAATAGACAAACTGGTTAAAGAGGTCTGGTGAGACCAGCTAGAATAAAACTTGCAAATTCAGAGTGATAAATATTCAGAGCACCAGAGGTACTGCTAGAGAGACAGATGATTGAGGTGCAGGTGGGGCGACTACCACAGGTGTCCCGTCACACTAGAGCCTGAATGCCATACAAAACACACGAATTGGCAAAACAAACAAGTCGAGCTGCATTCGTACGTGACAGACAATTAAGGCAATTCAAACGGCAGTCGTACAGCTGTGTATGAATGCGGTTCAATTAACCAGGATGTGGTTCGGAGCAGGCTCGAATGATTTGTGCAGCTCGCATGTGGCACAGCACACAGGATCAAACATGACTACATAATAAATTAAACCCAGCAGGAAACCCCACAATGCCGGTGTCCCGTCGAGATGAGGTGTCGCACTATTGCGCATGTGGAGATGATGTAACTCGCTCGACGTGCAACTGTGCATGCACATTTTATTTATAAAAATGTTTCTTACATTGTTACAATGTTCTTATATTTGTAAAGTAATTTGCCTGTAAAAAATAAACCACCTGGAGTTAAGGAGTCAAAGCTTTTTTATTTTATTTTATTGTATTCAGTGCATTTATAGCCTAGTAAGTAAAACATTTTCTGTATTTTACGTTAGGAGCATAAATGTATGTATGTATATTTTGCCTGTCAAAATAAGCTAATTCCAGGTTAAAAATACTTATCGTTTTATAGTGAGTAGATTTTATACATTACTACATTCAGATAAACAATTTATACATTTACTTGCCCATCAAAATAAGCAAACTTCATTAATTTTTTCAGTGCACTCATGTGCAGTTGCGCGAGAAACCTCACCTCATCTCGACAGAACACCGGCAGTATGCAGCATATATATGCATGCTGAAAGCGCTCTCTCTCTGTGTTTCATTGGAGCTTTATTGACATGGGAAACTTGTTTTCATTGTCAAAGCAAGTGTTACAGAGCAAAAAAACAAAACCTGTCTCTCTCCCTCTCTGGAAATCAGCTGAGCACAGTGAGGCGCAGCTCTGAGATGCACAAATGCACTCACCTGACCAGCTTGTTTTCGCTTTTGTTTTTCTAGAAAATAATTACTAAAAATAACACTCAAGTGGGCAAAAGATCTGTGTATCAGAGACATGCAGAAACTCACACGGCTCTGGAATGCACTGACGCTGAGGAAGCGCCAGTGATCGCTGTATAACATCCAGGTTGTGTATGTAATCAACACATTCATTATCAGTCCCAATTATGTTTTGATTATTTTACTGATATTTTTTTCAGAGATATTTTAAAACATTAGAAAAAACATTTCTTTACCATTCATTTTTATCATTGAAGATCAAAAGCCTGGGTGTGGGACAAGCACAAAATGGCAATATTTGCATATAATGCTGAAAAAAGGTGAAAAAGTCATCAGTCTATGAAGAACAAATTTTAAGACACTTTCATTGTAAAGATAACTATAAAAGTGTGAAATTTCCCCTTTTTTCTGTTTTTCATACAATATGATCAAAGGACATAAGTGCCCGTAGTCTAAGAATCACCCCTAGACTCATGCTTCAGGCCACGTAAGCAATCACTGAACCAAGGTCAGTGCATTTTTTTGGGGGGGGGGAGTAGTTTTCATGTAGGTGGAGCAATTGTCCAATGTGCTCTAGTACAGCAGATAACTGTAAAGTACTTCAGTTTGTGATGCAAGCATGAAATTAGCACAAATACAAGATGACCATTTTCCAAGATGGCTGCTAAGCCATATCTTTAGAAAAGTCAAACTGGTGATAATGATCATTTCAAATTTTCAGTGGTAAATGCATAAATGTTGGCTTGTTTGCCATATTGCAAAATTACCTGTCACAACAAAGATGGCATCCAAGATGGCTGCCATAAAAGCCTAAATATCTCCATAATGAACGAACACAAAATACCATTGTGCCTGTTTCACTGCTGTGTACAACAGGAAGAGATCCTATCTCAGAGGGCTTGAGAGATTCACGACACTAAGGAGGAAACAGGTGTGTACCCACTGGTTCTTTCAGAATTTTTAAATTACATTGTTGAAACCAGTCTGAATTCAGGGAGTCCCACAGTCTTCTCCCTTGCAAATATTTGTCAGTTATACCAACAATGTCTGGCACAAGTGGGTGTTGATACTACTACACTCAATACCACCAGATTAAAGGATAAATTGCTGGCAGAAATCCCTGATATTGAAGCTCACACAAAGGGAAGAGGTGTGCGCTTAACATTCTAGGAAGATGTGGCTTTGTCACTGTCAAATTCATCAGAATACTACTTGTGATGACTAAAGCTGCAAAAATCTGACATGTACTAGACCATCAATCAAGATTTGGTGGCACATTTTCTGAAGGCTGTGTTAAAGATGTTATATCACTCATTGTCCTTCAGCTCAACAGGAGGGTTGAACATGGAGCAGACATCAAATCACAATTGATATTGAAGCTTCAAAGTCTTACCATGCCATTTGAGCTGCTGCAGTATAACTGCTTTTCCCAATACAGAGAGGGACCAGCAACGTGGGACTTTCTCTCTTTGCCAAAACTGGGAAGAGAAGCCTTGTAGAAATTTTGCATGAGAATGGCCTCAGCGTTTCCTATGACAGAGTGCTGGAGGTCTTGGCTCAATTAGATGCCACAGTTAGGAAGTATGTAGAGGAGGGTGTGGTCTATCCACCAGTACTACGCAAAGGGTTATTCACCACTGCAGTGATAGTCAACACTGATCATAATCCTTTTGCAAAATCTGCAAATACATCTTTCCATGGGACCAGTATCTCCTTGTTTCAGTATTCCACCAAGGGAAAAAAAGGGAGAACGCCCTCAACTTGGGTTTGGACCTGAGGAAGTCGAGTTGGTTCCAGAGCTTCCTGATTCCATTACCAATATCTCACCTGGATCATTTAAAACAAAGAACCCCTTTCCACTGAACATTGCAGTGCCTATCCCAGTCACAGATGATGTGGGCCTCAACTTGCACTTAAATACCAATGGCTAGAGAAGGTCAATAGTGACTGAGGAAAGTAGATGGTCCAGTTAACCTGACATGGTCAGCACATCATGCTTCCTCAAATAGATGAGAATTTAAAGTAAGCGTTACTTCATTCCACTCCTTTGGGACCAAGCTCACTCCGTTGCCACCATCAAGAATGAGATGCAGAAAGAACAGATGTTGGGGCATATCTTAATCCTGACTGGGTACCAGTCATCACAGATGACCAACCAATGTATGCCCTACCAAAGCAGTGGCAATGACCTGATCAGTATGGCGAAGACAAGTACCTGGTCATGTTTGGTTGTCTCCCTATCGAGAGGGCAGCAGTTCAGTCACTGGGCACTCTCCTACAAGACTGTGGGTGGACAGGTGCCTTGGTGGAAGCAGAGTCCTTTTTGTCAGTTGCCATTGTTAAAAGGACATGCCAAATGCACACAGAAGCTCTTCTGTTGACATTGAGTACTGCAATGAACAAGCAGATAAGACTGAGGCTGTACTGTTTTCAGGAGTGGTGTGCAAATAAAAAAAAAAAAAAAACAAAGTTCACAATTACACTTTGGGCATATGGTGCTGTCTATGGAGCTGGTTGTGTTCTTGGTCATCGGGTCCTTCTGCGAGGCATTAAATGAGTTAATACCTTACTTTTTGCCAACAACACAAATTATGCCAGGTGGCTTCCAGTCTACTTCAGAGACATGCTCGCAATGGGGAGTGCACACCCAGCGCTAACACAAGAGTTCAAGGCTGGCAACTTTATTGTCAACAAACCCAATTGGGATACATAATTAACAGGAAATAAAAGGGTTGATTTCCTCTTTTAAAAATTGCTGAGGTCTAAGGTTCTGAAAACATTCTGGACTCACATGCCATTCCAACTCATACAAGCTTTGCTTAATTCATTACTATCTATTTTATAAACATTACACAATCTAGAGCCTGTGGATCCCCACGGACAATGTGCTAGTTACATGTTTTAATTTTGAAATATAAATGTATATGAATTCAAACATGGGAGATACAAGCCCAGATTTGATCGATCTCGTTGTTGAAAGTTTGTTCTCCGCTCCATTCCACTAAGAGGCTCTGAGTGGTGATGCAAAACCTGCACAATGTACAATTTCAATCAGTCACAGAAGCCTATACAAACCTCAAGGCTGTCTGTCTTGGTTGCTTTCCTCGCTACTCTCCTTGCATGTCAACTCCATTTTTAAGAACGGAGTTGTCCACACAGATTTATCGTACAGTAACATACACTGATGCATTTGAAGAAACTCATCTGTACAAGTGATGATTTACCTGTTACACAATTGTTTATGTAACCCATTATTTGGGTCTTCACATTTTTATCATGTTGTAGAGATCATTTTTCACTGAGAGCCCAAAGGACATTATTTTAGAAACTTTAATATACAGCAGCCAGATTTAGTTATTTTTAAATTTAGTGTAGCTTCAAAATTACGACGTATAATAGTTCAAGAGTCCAAATGCATTTTCTTGTTACTGTAGATGAAGTGGATAGAGTAATGACATGGACTGGGTGTTGGATTAGACTGTGGACTCTAGTGACTCTTTGGTGACTATCTTGATTTTGAGTCTGTGGATGGTTTGTCACGTTAGTGGACGCACTGTTTGCTGCACTTAAGAAGCAGAGTAATGGTAAATGGACTGCACTTATCTAGCATGTTTCCGTTTGATGCACAAATCATTTTACAGTGGTAGTGCGTACACACACACACCAGTGTTGGTGTGCTGCCAACAAGATGCTCAGCTGCACACTGGGTGCAACGTAGATATTCACAACTTTTCTTTTTACACTACTGAAGTGATTGTCATCCTCACTGTATGTCAGTGTTTAGTATGCCAGTAAATAAAATACACCAATGATGATGCAGTACTAACCCCATAGTGCCCAGCCTTGACTTTAACGTGCCTCTAGGAGGCAGTGTTGCACAGCACGTGGCTCTGTGGTCTCAGGTTCACTGTAACAGGAGATGGCACTACAGCACTGTTGGTGCACGCTGCAGGTGCCTTGGCGTGCATTCAAGATGATGGATGTTTTACATTAGTGTGTGGTGACGGGAGCTTATGTTTGTGTCTCACTCGATGTCAGCAAGTATCATATTCAAAATCTGGCAGGAGAACCGGAGAATGTGACTCCGTATTTTACAGCTTCCATACTGTGTACCTGACCTTCATTCCACTGTCTCATACTCTTCAGCATCTGAATGCAAGGTTCCATGTTGTCAGCATGCTGCATGGAAATGAGACACAGTGGAATCATGATTCATTACGGGAGTCCTTCTGAGGGTTCGAGTTGATTGTATTTGTAGAAATTCAACTTTCAGAGATGTTTGGTGATTTGTTGGCTGAGCCGTCTGGTGACAGATTAACAGGCTCATTGTGGTGAAAGCAGCACCCCCATGGTGCTGTTCTTTGTTTTCCAAGCAGTTCATGGTTATGTCAAGTGTCTGGTAATTGCAGGATTTTGGGGTGCTGTTGTGCACTGAACCATAATAGAGGTCAGGTAGTGAATAATATAATACTGCAACTCTTAGCCATTTTCTCAGATATTAACACGAGGCCAGAAATTTGACTTTGACCTCTGACCTTGATCATTGAGTTTGTAACCAAAATTAAATCGCGTTCCCAGCCATTGCCCTGTGTAGCTGCTAAACTTGAACATTGGATTAGGCATTCTTAAAAGAAGCAACAGTGGCCATAAAGATGCTGCAATTGGCAACAAGTGCACTTGATATTTCTGTCTGTATTATGCATTTTAAAAGATGCCAACATAACCCAAAATATGAGGTTCACTGGTCCTCATCTGTATTGATCAGGATATGCTGTCCTTTTAAATTGGGGTACATATGGAAATTTTGTAGACCCACTGACCTCATGCATGTCCTGCTAATCACAGGGAATATCTCACTAACGTACAAACTGATGATCACATGGTAGTGTCAATATTTTCATCTGGTTTGGGAGTTTCCAGGTGTGTTGTGTTTTTGGAAAATGATAAAATGTTTCAACATGCTGTTACATGTTGATATTCCTTTGCCACCTGTGGTTCTGTTGCTGAATGACATGTCTCAACTTATATTACGCAAAGCACAAGAAAAGGTCCTCCTGGCTCGTCTAACTAGGGAGGGGTGTTTCAAAAATGTGGAAATCTATAAATGTTTGCATGGAATATGGAAATATACACGGAATAAACCGTAGCAGGATAAATTTTGGGTCATTTGGTTCCAAAAACCCATATGGACGGAGCGTTTGAAAATTTCAAGTAACTCGTATGTCGTATATGTGCTGTTGACGTAGAAAACCACTCTGTTGCTTATAATTAGTTAATTGTGGCCCTGTCATTCTTTACATGTGATGATTATACTCAACTGATGTTCCTGAAATAAAAACTACATAGATTTTGTTTAGTACAATTGATCGTAACATATGTACTGAAATTAGTTTTTTTTTTGTCAATTACTTAAAAAAAAAAAAACCCACCAGATAGGCTTATTGTTATCATAGAAGTTGAATATAAACTTGGTCAAGCAACATTTGGAGCCACATTTCAAGTCTCTAGGTGCAGCGGTTCTCAAGATATGACATTTTTGAACCAGATATCATCACTGGCTCTGTCCATATGGGTTTTTGGAACCAAATGACCCACAATTTATCCTGCTATGGTTATTCCATGTATATTCCATGCAAACACTTACAGATTTACAAATTTTTTGAAATAACACCCCTCCCTAGTCTAACTGCTGCAGTGAGGTGGAAACCCCCACATTCCCTGTCTCACCGTTATCTTTCATTGTTGCAGCATATCTAGAGTTGTCCACTGCACGTGTACACAAGGTAAAGGAAGAAACCGTCGCTCTGTGGAATCGAGCGGTGGCTGACATGAAAATCCTCTTGGTGCGATATGTTTGTAATACTTTTGATGTGGTTGTCCTGGGCCTTGGTGGATTTGTTTTTGTTTAAGTTTGGTGTTGGTTTGTTGTGTGCTATAAAGTTCTAAAAATAAAAAAAAAATTGGTCACAAAAAGGAAGTGTTAACTGTTCATCGCTTGTGCAGCAACCTAAGATAAGATCACTGATGTAAAACAGTCATGGTAGCTCATAAATTGGCACCTCAAAGGTTGAGTTTTTTTTTTTTTTTTTTTTTTTAATTGCTGGAGATTTCCACAGAACTACAAATTGTCCATTTCAGTGGGATGAGACTGTTTCATAATGTACAGGTGCTGGTCACATAATTAGAATATCATGAAAAAGTTGATTTATTTCAGTAATTCCATTCAAAAGTGAAACTTGTATATTATATTCATTATTTACACACAGATTGATAGTCAAGTGTTTATTTCTTTTAATTTTGATAATTATAACTGACAACGAATGAAAACCCCAACTTCAGTATCTCAGAAAATTTGAATATTGTGAAAAGGTTGAATATTGAAGACACCTGGTGTCACACTCTAATCAGCTAATTAACTCAAAACACCTGCAGAGGCCTTTAACTGGTCTCTGTCTAGTTCTGTAGGCTACACAATCATGGGGAAGACTGCTGACTTCACGTCTTGCCTGGGCTAAAGACAAAAGACTGGACTGCTGCTGAGTGGTCCAAAGTTATGTTCTCTGGAAGTCAGTTTTGCATTTTCTTTGGAAATCAAGGTCCCAGAGTCTGGACGAAGAGAGGAGAGGCACAGAATCCACGTTGCTTGAGGTCCAGTGTAAAGCTTCCACAGTCAGTGATGGTTTGGGTGTCATGTCATCTGCTGGTGTTGGTCCACTGTGTTTTCTGAGATCCAAGGTCAACACAGCCGTCTACCAGGAAGTTGTAGAACACTTCATGCTTCCTGCTGCTGGCCAACTTTATGGAGATGCAGATTTCATTTTCCAACAGGACTTGGCACCTACACACAGTGCCAAAGCTACCAGTACCTGGTTTAAGGACCATGGTATCCCTGTTCTTAATTAGCCAGCAAACTCATCTGACCTTAACCCCGTAGAAAATCTATGGGGTATTGTGAAGAGGAAGATGCGACATGCCAGACCCAACAATGAAGAGCTGAAGGCCACTATCAGAGCAACCTGGGCTCTTATACCACCTGAGCAGTGCCACAGACTGATGGACTCCACGCCGCGTTACTGCAGTAATTCAGGCAAAAGGAGCCCCAACTACACATTGAGTACTGTACATGCTCATACTTTTCAGTTGCCAACATTTCTAAAAATCCTTTTTTGTATTGGTCTTAAGTAATATTCTAATTTTCTGAGACACTGAATTTGGGATTTTCATTAGTTGTCAGTTATAATCATCAAAACTAAAAGAAATTAACACTTGAAATGTATGTCTGTGTGTAATGAACGAATATGTTTCACTTTTTGAATGGAATTACTGTAATAAATCAACTTTTTCATGATATTCTAATTATATGACCACTACATCTATATGATCCACTAATCCCTGTTGCAGATGTCCACGAGTCTTTGCAGGGGGTGCGATGGTCTGGTTTCGCTGCTCACCTCCCCGCCTCTCCTGTGTTGCAGTTTAAGCAGTGTAAATGGAAAAGTTATGATCAGTTTGGTTACTTTTACATGGGTGCAATGAGATGCATGTTGAAATGTGTGAATGACTTCATATGACAGACATCATATCAAGTTAAAATTGCTGCTACAGACGTGTATATTTAAGTGCATATGAGGTATACATTGTGGTGTAGAGCGACTTGTATTACACGTCTGTCTGTTGATCGTTTTTATTTTGGCAGTGGAAGCCAGATGGTATGATGATCAGAATGACTCCATTCCAGCTGGAACCCTTCTGGTAAATGTGCTCTGTTCTGTTACCTGTTCCATCTTGAGGCGACTGTAGCCACTTGGCGTCTGGTTCTGCATTTGCCGAGTTTCTTTCTTATGGCCGTTGCAGAGCAGCTTCTCCGATGGAGTGAAATGGTGGCGAGTGTTAATGAACCACAGTCCTATTATTTGTTCTTATTGTGCTTTCTCCTCCGTGGCCTGTGGTTGGGTGCAGATAAGACTCCCAGCCTGAGCTCTGGAATCAATAATGGATGTAATTGGTGAAGTGGAAGTGAGGATAATTGAAGGTAATTGTCTTCAAACCTCAGAGGTCGAGACAAGGAACCGAAGGAAGGTGAAACAGAAGGTGGCTGAGATGGGCAAGGAAATAATTTTTCTGTGCTTTCTGCATATTTCAACAGTAGCAATAATTTGGTCTTGACCAAACAAACTAAACCACAGAATTCTGCTGATAGACTGGAGTGGACTGTTGTCCCAAATATTCTTTTTATCCATAAAATTATTTCAGGTAGTTTGTTTAAATAAAGTTGGATATATCACTTAATTTTTACATCAACCTCACTCCAAGTACTACCAGTTGAATCACTTTTTGGCCCAATAATTCTCCTTTTTCAGTTATTACTACCAATTTGTGCTTGCAATAACTTCCTTCTGTTGACAGTGTTTAGACCTACACGTATTATTTTTTAATCCCTGCCCTCATTATGTGGCTTCAGAGTTTAAAATATCTATTTATTAAAAAAGAAAAATACTAACTTCTAAAATTACTGTATTCTCTTTAAACTCAAACTAAACACAAATTGATAAAAATATCAAAATGATGCTCTGCTGTGGGGGGGAGGCAAAGCAGCAGGTGTGGGAGGAGTTTGGAGCAGCCACAGAGAAGGACTTTAGCTCGGCACCAAGATGCTTCTTGCGCACCGTGAGGGACCTCAGGAGGGGAAAACAGGGAACCATCCAAACTGTCTAAGGATGGGACTCTGACCTCAACTGAGGATGTGTTCTGGCGCTGGAAGGAACACTTTGAGGAACTCCTGCATCAGTTTCCCTGGTGGAAGTCACTGAGGTAGTCAAACAACTCTGCAGTGGCAAGTGGGTTGAGATCCATCCAGAAATGCTGAAGGCTCTGGGTGTGGAGGGACTGTCTTGGATGAGACATCTCTTCAACATTGTGTGGAGGTCTGGGACAGTGCCTAAAGAGTGGCAAACTGGGGTGGTGGTCCCCATATTTATTTAAAACGGGGGACCAGAGAGTGTGTGCCAACTACAGGGGCATTACACTACTCAGCTTCTCTGGTAAAGTCTACTCCAGGGTGCTGGAAAGGAGGGTTCGGCCGATAGTTGAACCTCTGAAGAACAATGTGGGTTCCGTCCTGGTCATGGAGCAACCGACCAGCTCTTCACTCACAAGGATCCTGGAGGATACCTGGGAGTATACCCATCCAGTCTGCATGCGTTTTGTGGACTTGGTGAAGGTGTATGATCAGGTACCCCAGGAGGTGCTGTGGGAGTATGGAGTGAGGGGGTCCCTTCTCAGGGCCATCCAATCTCTGTACTCACAAAGCGAGAGCTGTGTTCAGGTGCTCGGCCGTAAGTCAGACTCATTTCCGGTGGGGGTTGGGCTGCGCCTTGTCACCAATCCTGTCTGACATTCATGGGCAGGATGTCGGGAGGAGGAGGGTCTTCAGTTTGGTGGCTCAGGGTCTCATCACTGCTTTTTGTAAATGTTGTGGTTCTGTTGACTTCATCGGCTTGTGACCTCCAGCACTCACTGGATTGGTTTGCAGCTGAGTGTGAAGCGCCTGGGATGAGGATCAGCACCTCTAAATCTGAGGCCATGGTTCTCGGCAGGAAACAGATGGATTGCCTACTCAGGGTAGAGTATGAGATCTTGCCCCAAGTGAAGTAGTTCAAGTACCTCGGGGTCTTGTTCACAAGTGAGGGGACGATGGAGTGTGAGATTAGCCAGAGAATTGATGCAGCAGGGGCGGTGTTGTATTCGCTCTACCGTACTGTTGTGACAAAAAGTGAGCTGAGCCAAAAGGCCACGCTCTCGATCTACTGGTCAATCTTCGTTCCCACACACCTGTGGTCATGAGTGTTGGGTCATGACTGAAAGAACTCGATCGCAGGTACAAGCGGCCGAAATGGGCTTCCTCAGGAGGGTGGCTGGTCTCTCCCTTAAAGAGAGGGTGAGAAGATCGGTCATCCATGGGGAGCTCAGAGTAGAGTCGCTGTTCCTTCGTTTTGAAAGGAGCCAGCTGAGGTGGTTCGGGCATCTGGCAAGGATGCCTCCTGGGCGCCTCCCAAGGGAGGTGTCCCAGGCACGTCCATCTGAGAGACCCTGGGGAAGACCCAGGACTAGGTGGAGAGATTATATCTCCACACTGTCATGGGAACGCCTTGGGATCCCCCAGTCAGAGGTGGTCAATGTGGCACAGGAAAGGGAAGTTTGGGGTCCCCTGCTAGAGCTGTTGCCCCCGTGATCCGATCCTGGATAAGCGGTTGAAGGTGAGTATCAAAACCAAAATAGTTTGATGGGTTGAATAAGTAATGTTACTCCAGACAGATGTACTATATTTGTCTGATGTAGGCAGTTCTAAAATAATGGGTGACTGAGAAAGAAGGAAACTAGTGAGGGAAGCCACCGAAAGACACGATAGCTTTGATGGAGTTAAATTCTTCAATGGCTGCAATTGGAGAAACTGAGAACAGTGGCAGTTTTTGTATTTTGCATCACCAGTTCATCACAGCAGAGTGGAGCAGAGAAGGATTTTCATAAGACTTGAAGGTTCCAGCTAGCGCTTGGAAGGCACATCACAGAGACGAGCCTAGATCTGATCTGCTTCTTTGGAGTCTCCATACAGAAGCCTACAATTCCATCAGTTGTCATGTGTGTCTTGGTGGCTTCTCTCAGTAGTCCTCTTCTCTTACATGGGTGGTTGGCTCTCACTGCGGTATTGTATCACTTCCTGTTCCGGAGCACAGTGGTGTTTTGCTGTATCTGTTAGCTGTTTAATCTGCGCAGTTAGATTGATCTAGTTACCTAGATAACGATTTGTTTCACAGTGTAATCTTCACGTGCCTTAACTAAAGCACTCCCTCTGCTGAATCACCTCTAAATTATTTACACGTTATTCACTTTGCGTGTTTTTAGGAATCCGCTAGCTTAGCGCAGCTACTAGCTCTTAGCCGGTTTAGCATGGCGGCTTCTCCTGTCTCTCCCGCACTTTTCTGCTCTGGGTGTGAAATGTTTAGTTATTCCTCGGCCTCCTTTAGCAGTAATGGTACTTGTAATAAGTGTAGCTTATTCGTAGCTTTGGAGGCCAGGCTGGGCGAATTGGAGACTCGGCTCCGCACCGTGGAAAATTCTACAGCTAGCCAGGCCCCTGTAGTTGGTGCGGACCAAGGTAGCTTAGCCGCCATTAGTTTCCCTCTGGCAGATCACGAGCAGCCAGGAAAGCAGGCCGACTGGGTGACTGTGAGGAGGAAGCGTAGCCCTAAACAGAAGCCCCGTGTACACCGCCAACCCGTTCACATTTCTAACCGTTTTTCCCCACTCGGCGACACACCCACCTGGATCAAACTCTGGTTATTGGCGACTCTGTTTTGAGAAATGTGAAGTTAGCGACACCAGCAACCATAGTCAATTGTCTTCCGGGGCCAGAGCAGGCGACATTGAAGGAAATTTGAAACTGCTGGCTAAGGCTAAGCGTAAATTTGGTAAGATTGTAATTCACGTCGGCAGTAATGACACACGGTTACGCCAATCGGAGGTCACTAAAATTAACATTGAATCGGTGTGTAACTTTGCAAAAACAATGTCGGACTCTGTAGTTTTCTCTGGGCCCCTCCCCAATCGGACCGGGAGTGACATGTTTAGCCGCATGTTCTCCTTGAATTGCTGTCTGTCTGAGTGGTGTCCAAAAAATGAGGTAGGCTTCATAGATAATTGGCAAAGCTTCTGGGGAAAACCTGGTCTTGTTAGGAGAGACGGCATCCATCCCACTTTGGATGGAGCAGCTCTCAATTCTAGAAATCTGGCCAATTTTCTTAAATCCTCCAAACCGTGACTATCCAGGGTTGGGACCAGGAAGCAGAGTTGTAGTCTTACACACCTCTCTGCAGCTTCTCTCCCCCTGCCATCCCCTCATTACCCCATCCCCGTAGAGACGGTGCCTGCTCCCAGACCACCTATAACCAGCAAAAATCTATTTAAGCATAAAAATTCAAAAAGAAAAAATAATATAGCACCTTCAACTGCACCACAGACTAAAACAGTTAAATGTGGTCTATTAAACATTAGGTCTCTCTCTTCTAAGTCTGTTAGTAAATGATATAATAATTGATCAACATATTGATTTATTCTGCCTTACAGAAACCTGGTTACAGCAGGATGAATATGTTAGTGTGACTCGGGGGTGTTGACTCATTTAAACTAACTGCCAGAACGCTCGTAGCACGGGCCGAGGCGGAGGATTAGCAGCAATCTTCCATTCCAGCTTATTAATTAATCAAAAACCCAGACAGAGCTTTAATTCATTTGAAAGCTTGACTCTTAGTCTTGTCCATCCAAATTGGAAGTCCCAAAACCCAGTTTTATTTATCTATCGTCCACCTGGTCATTACTGTGAGTTTCTCTGTGAATTTTTAGAACTTTTGTCTGACTTAGTGCTTAGCTCAGATAAGATAATTATAGTGGGCGATTTTAACATCCACACAGATGCTGAGAATGACAGCCTCAACACTGCATTTAATCTATTATTAGACTCAATTGGCTTTGCTCAAAATGTAAATGAGTCCACCCACCACTTTAATCATATCTTAGATCTTGTTCTGACTTATGGTATGGAAATTGAAGACTTAACAGTATTCCCTGAAAACTCCCTTCTGTCTGATCATTTCTTAATAACATTTACATTTACTCTGATGGACTACCCAGCAGTGGGGAATAAGTTTCATTACACTAGAAGTCTTTCAGAAAGCGCTGTAACTAGGTTTAAGGATATGTTTCCTTCTTTATGTTCCCTAATGCCATATCAACACAGTGCAGAGTAGCTACCTAAACTCTGTAAGTGAGAGAGTATCTCGTCAATAGTTTTACATCCTCACTGAAGACAACTTTGGATGCTGTAGCTCCTCTGAAAAAGAGAGCTTTAAATCAGAAGTGCCTGACTCCGTGGTATAACTCACAAACTCGCAGCTTAAAGCAGATAACCCGTAAGTTGGAGAGGAAATGGCGTCTCACTAATTTAGAAGATCTTCACTTAGCCTGGAAAAAGAGTTTGTTGCTCTATAAAAAAGCCCTCCGTAAAGCTAGGACATCTTTCTACTCATCACTAATTGAAGAAAATAAGAACAACCCCAGGTTTCTTTTCAGCACTGTAGCCAGGCTGACAGAGTCAGAGCTCTATTGCGCCGAGTATTCCTTTAACTTTAACTAGTAATGACTTCATGACTTTCTTTGCTAATAACATTTTAACTATTAGAGAAAAAATTACTCACAACTATCCCAAAGACGTATCGTTATCTTTGGCTGCTTTCAGTGATGCCGGTATTTGGTTAGATTCTTTCTCTCAGATTGTTCTGAGTTATTTTCATTAGTTACTTCATCCAAACCATCAACATGTCTATTGGACCCCATTCCTACCAGGCTGCTCAAGGAAGCCCTACCATTGTTTAATGCTTCGATCTTAAATATGATCAATCTATCTTTACTAGTTGGCTATGTACCACAGGCTTTTAAGGTGGCAGTAATTAAACCATTACTTAAGCCATCACTTGACCCAGCTATCTTAGTTAATTATAGGCCAATCTCCAACCTTCCTTTTCTCTCAAAAATTCTTGAAAGGGTAGTTGTAAAACAGCTAACTGATCATCTGCAGAGGAATGGTCTATTTGAAGAGTTTCAGTCAGGTTTTAGAATTCATCATAGTACAGAAACAGCATTAGTGAAGGTTACAAATGATCTTCTTATGGCCTCAGACAGTGGACTCATCTCTTTGCTTGTTCTGTTAGACCTCAGTGCTGCTTTTGATGCTGTTGACCATAAACTTTTATTAGAGATTAGAGCATGCCATAGGTATTAAAGGCACTGCGCTGCGGTGGTTTGAATCATATTTATCTAATAGATTACAATTTGTTCATGTAAATGGGGAATCTTCTTCACAGACTAAGGTTAATTATGGAGTTCCACAAGGTTCTGTGCTAGGACCAATTTTATTCACTTTATACATGCTTCCCTTAGGCAGTATTATTAGACGGCATTGCTTAAATTTTCATTGTTACGCAGATGATACCCAGCTTTATCTATCCTTGAAGCCAGAGGACACACACCAATTAGCTAAACTGCAGGATTGTCTTACAGACATAAGGACATGGATGACCTCTAATTTCCTGCTTTTAAATTCAGATAAAACTGAAGTTATTGTACTTGGCCCTACAAATCTTAGAAACCTGGTGTCTAACCAGATCCTTACTCTGGATGGCATCACCCTGACCTCTAGTAATACTGTGAGAAATCTTGGAGTCATTTTTGATCAGGATATGTCATTCAAAGCGCATATTAAACAAATATGTAAGACTGCTTTTTTGCATTTACGCAATATCTCTAAAATTAGAAAGGTCTTGTCTCAGAATGATGCTGAAAAACTAATTCATGCATTTATTTCCTCTAGGCTGGACTATTGTAATTCATTATCAGGTTGTCCTAAAAGTTCCCTGAAAAGCCTTCAGTTAATTCAAAATGCTGCAGCTAGAGTACTGACGGGGACTAGGAGAGAGCATATCTCACCCATATTGGCCTCTCTTCATTGGCTTCCTGTTAATTCTAGAATAGAATTTAAAATTCTTCTTCTTACTTATAAGGTTTTGAATAATCAGGTCCCTTCTTATCTTAGGGACCTCATAGTACCATATCACCCCAATAGAGCGCTTCGCTCTCAGACTGCAGGCTTACTTGTAGTTCCTAGGGTTTGTAAGAGTAGAATGGGAGGCAGAGCCTTCAGCTTTCAGGCTCCTCTCCTGTGGAACCAGCTCCCAATTCAGATCAGGGAGACAGACACCCTCTCTACTTTTAAGATTAGGCTTAAAACTTTCCTTTTTGCTAAAGCTTATAGTTAGGGCTGGATCAGGTGACCCTGAACCATCCCTTAGTTATGCTGCTATAGACTTAGACTGCTGGGGGGTTCCCATAATGCACTGAGTGTTTCTTTCTCTTTTTGCTCTGTATGCACCACTCTGCATTTAATCATTAGTGATTGATCTCTGCTCCCCTCCACAGCATGTCTTTTTCCTGGTTCTCTCCCTCAGCTCCAACCAGTCCTAGCAGAAGACTGCCCCTCCCTGAGCCTGGTTCTGCTGGAGGTTTCTTCCTGTTAAAAGGGAGTTTTTCCTTCCCACTGTCGCCAAGTGCTTGCTCACAGGGGGTCGTTTTGACCTCTGGGGTTTTTACGTAATTATTGTATGGCCTTGCCTTACAATATAAAGCGCCTTGGGACAACTGTTTGTTGTGATTTGGCACTATATAAATAAAATTGAATTGAATTACATGGTCACCCAGAGAACTGACAGATTTTACCACAGAGTACATAATACTTGCATATCTTAATTAGTGATAGCAGTGACATCCAATGGCATGTTTTGTGACTTGAAGATGTTCATGCATCCAACCCTTGAAGAAAACTGGATGTAGAAAAATGTTTACTTGTGCTGAAGGCTTCCATAACTTATGCAGCCCACAATTTTGGCTTTCATATTTTTATTTAATTTATATTAAGTTGTAGAGATTTTCTTTTTCCATTTGGATTTAAAGATGATCTTAGATTTTTTTTTTTTTTTTTTTTAAGAAATGGCGTTATAAAACATTTCTTTTTCCCTTGGACTTGTTGGACTTTTGAGTGTAGGTTGTGTATTGTCCTCCGACCAGCAGGGGGCACTGAGGCACCATGCATTAAAGCCCAGCTGAGCCCGAGTGCAGCTCTGCAGAGTCATGCTGGCTGAAAGATGTGACACATTCATTCATATTTCACTCTGAAAACATTCAGATTACTTCAGTCTTATGGCTTGGAGCAAAATGAACCCAGGATCCTTTTCTGTTATCTTTCTGAATATTTTATCTAATTTACAGCCACATTTTCCCCACAGTTCACTTTTATTTTCTGTAAAAGGAACTGAATTTATTTTGTGCTCCCAAATAGATCAAAGACACAAAGTACAAACTGCACAGTGCTGATGGAGATGAGACCAGAGTTTAAAGAAACTCAATCACACAGTGTAGATCCCACGTCTTCTTTATGGACACAGTTTGTCTTTCGGCTCATCACCTGGACATGTGCTTCCTCTTTATTTATTTTTATTGTTGCCTGATCAGTATTGACTCATCAAAGCTTATGGGTGATTCTTAGACTACGGGCACTTATGTCCTTTGATCATATTGTATGGAAAAACAGGAAAAAAAGGGGAAATTTCACACTTTTATAGTTATCTTTACAATGAAAGTGTGTTAAGAAATTTGTTCTAGTAGTCTATGATGACTCTTTCACCTTTTTTCAGCATCATTATATGCAAATATTGCCGTTTTGTGCTTGTCCCACACCCAGACTTTTGATCTTCAATGATAAAAATGAATGGTAAACGTTTTTTTCTAATGTTTTAAAATATCTCTGAAAAAAATATCAGTAAAATAATCAAAACATAATTGGGGTATTCAATGTCATACAACTGTTATTTTTTTTTTAAACAAAATGTAGTTGTCCCACACTATTGCCGTAATTTCCACCACAACACTGTAATGTCCCTTTAAAGAGTTTGTATGAAACATTGTTTGGGTAATTTCTATGGAGATAAACAGTGACATCAGAGCACATGTATATAGCACCAAATCACAACAAACAGTTGCCCCAAGGTGCTTTATATTGTAAGGCAGTGGTGTGGTTGAAATTACATTTACAAGGCCAATAGTGCCCGTAGTTAAAGAATCACTCTTATATTGATTGATATTTGACAAAACGGTAGCTTGTATGTTTTTAAGATCACTGCTCAACTTGAAACGGAAAAGAATTTTTAAATTTAAAACAGGCTCTTGTCTCACATGTGCCTTCTAGCAGTCTGTAGCTGAAAGTGTCTCTTTTTTAAAGAAAAGTATTTGTCTCTGCCACTCCATCGTGAAACTCTGTAACAAGCAATGCAACAGACAGCAGTTTCTCCAGCCACAGAAGATCTTCAAGGTTGTCTTGGTGGCTTCCTTCACCAGTCTCCTCTTTGAGAACTGCCCACTCCAGACAGATTTACCATACAGTGTCCTGTTTGTGTTTCTTAATGTAAAAAGACATCCAAGGCATATTCAGTGACTTAAAAATGTTCATCAATCTATCACCTGGTTCAAGAAAAGTGGCTGTAAAAGTGACTCAGTGAGGTTTTTGTTCCACTGTGGAAAATTCACAAAATACCCAACAGCATGTAAAGATGTGCAATATATGTACATAGTAAAATTGGCTCCCCATTTACCAGCTGCAACATTAAAGTGATGAACACGTCAATAATATTCAATTATATATTCTAAAATGGGCCAGTCTGTGTAATAAGTACTTCTACTTCTGGCATTTTTTTTTTCCTGGAGTGTAGGTCACATTGTTTTTTTTGTTTATTTTAAATAACTAGTTTGGAAAGTTCTATGACTTGTACTCTGGTGTGACTTGCATACCCCCCACCCCCCAAATCAAACAAACAAAATCTTGAAATCATAACACTAAACAAAACAAAGATCTCAAATTAAAGAGCTGATGATACAGAAAAAGGTGCAGTTTACCACCCCAAGGTATTTTTTTGATAGGTGTGACTTGTACTCCAGCAAATATGCTTGAGGTATATTTTGATAATACTGTACTTTTGCTGAAGTAACATTCACTATTGTATGTACATACATACTCGATTTGTACCACTATGAATTACTGCTTTTACATTAAAAGATTTGAGTAGAACTTCCTCCATTGTTGCTGAGGACAGGATCTGTGGTAGAACAGAAGACCGATTCATGAAACGAGTTTAAATCTATTGATTAATCTTCAATCACTTTGTCGTATGAAGGATTGCAGGTGACCACACAACTTGACAGCTGTCTTGACTCTGACTTTCTTTGATCCATCCTCCCTCATGGATCAGATGAAGGATGTTGGCAGCGATGCATTTTCTTTTGAATATGAGATTAAATGCAGTGCCATTGCAGTATTGCTGCAGGTACAAGTTATTGACAGTGCAGTAGTTAACTAAGTGGGCTACGTTTCTACTGGCCCGAGACTTTAGGATTAAGGACCTGGACCAAGGACCATCTAGTTTGACCTCTAAAGTTTGAGTGATAGGACGTGTGATGCTGCTGTGTAACAGAATTAGCCCCTTTAGCTGCTACTAGTAGCTTGATTGACATTAGGGCCACTTAATCTATGAATTTGTCGTTTTCAATGCTCACATCAAACCTGTTACTGTTTCACATTCGGGGTACACGAGTATGTATCACTGGCTCCAAAAAAATCAAAGAGGTTACTTTGTTCAAGTTATTCATCCATATGTAACTGCTGACTGGGGAATGTAAACGGCCAAAGGTTTAGGCCTGTCAGATGTCTACATATATGAGATCACAGATATGATAATGTGTAATTTTTACAGATAAGAATAGTGCAATCTACCTACATATACCGTCTACTACAAACAGTTGATGGTACTCAGAGTATACAACTGCTATTGTGTTTCTTCTGTATTCTCAAATAGTGATGGACTATAAGCTTTTCTAGAGAGGACAGTTTTTGAGAGACTGAGTTATACCTCAATATTAAAGCCATTTGAGTGAATTAGGTCCACATCCTTTTGTGGCATCACAGATAGTGATTACCTCTTTGAAACAAATATTATTCACATAACAGTTTGAAATGCACCCTATGTTCGGAGAGGACAGATAAGACATTTTATTTTTGAATGGCTGTGACAGGTTGTTTCCCCACTGGGCAATGATCCTGGGAGTTAGATTGTTATACAGTCGGCTTTGATAGGGGAATTACTCCATTTAGTGGTTACAGACTAAATATAGTTCTTGCAGCCCATCAAAATTAGACATCATGGAAATGACTTATTGGTAGAAACTGGTGTAATTAGAGTTCTGCTGGTAAACAAATGGGAGATCAAATAACCATTGCTGCTGATAGACCAGTACTAATTATCAATGTATGGCAAACTGAACTTTGTTGGTCATTAAACCAAACTTTATTTTTAAAATCCACTTGTGTATTCTGTTTGTAAAACAACCCGTATGAGAACTAACACCGAATTCCCAAAAATATGCTTTAATAAGCAACCAAACCAAAGGTGGCTTAGCTGGTCTGTAACTTTAAGATGGGGGAGTATTCAGACTTCATTCATCTGCATCATGCAGGGTTTCACCCGCGCTCCACCTCTTTAACCGTTTGAGCCAGCCATGATCAGTGCTGCCAACATGGCGCCATCCAGAGCAGCACTTTTGGGGATTCATATTGGCTATTCTGGGAAAGAAAACCTATGGGTGATGTCATGCAGAGTTTGCCCAGCATATATTTGTATACAGCGTATGTTGTCGACGTGTGTTCATAACTGTAAAGATTTTGTTTAATCACTGTATAAATGAGATTAAAAATAAAACTGGTGTAAAGTTCTGCTGTTTATACGATGCAGTATTAAGACATGCCTTAATAATGTGTACGCTGCTGGTACACACAGGGACATGCATTAGTGCAACAAAGTAAAATAACTGAATTGAAAACAAAAACTAAAGTGAAAGCTAGTATAAAAATACAAGAAATAATTTGTGTTGTATTTTTATGCTGGGTATCTGCAAAGACGCATCAAGGTGGGGCTGAAGTGAGAGGTTTTCTGGCGAGGAAAGGAGCAGTTTCTCATTTAAAATAAGAATGCACCAGTTGTTAGTGATCTGACTGGTTTATTTCATGTTAATTAAGTGACTTAATACACCCCCTTTACAGCCTGCACTTTACTTTGCACTTCTGACTCCATGCTACAGATCAAGACATGGAGCCTAAAATCCTACTGGGAATGTCAGTTCTCGTTTTCTCTCTGCAACAACATTGTTTGCTGTGTGTATCATTCCAACCATCCGTCCTTCATATTTCAGTCAATGTCCCTGTCCTTTCTTCTGCATCTGTCGAGGGCGTATGTTTGAATAAATACAAGGAGGATACAATAGAGCGCTTGAAAAGCATGTGTAAGAATAGGAGCGTGAGTAATCTGCTGTATTAGAGTTGGGAGGTGATGGAGTGAGTAGTGTTTTCATTAGAGATAATCAAGTGCAGGCTTTGCCTTTAGTCTCCAAGCCTGTTAACAGAAACAGGAGTTTGGAGTGCATGATAATGATGGACCAGAGAAAACACTGAACGCAACATGAAGACGGCTGTCTGTTTTTCAGTCAGGTTTGTCATCGTTTCTTCTTGTGCATAATTGAGAACACAGCACAGATAACGAACCTGTTTATAGACCAATTACTACAATATTTAGCTTCACAAATATGATTTGTGCAGACTTCCTGAGAGTGACTATACAGGAGAAACAAGAGACTGATGTACGTGAAGGGATAAATGTTTCTTGGAGTATCTGCGTGGAATGAGACGTTGCTGTTGCATCTCCATTTTCTTCATGTACTGATTGTTGTGACCGAGACTGTTCTCCCACGAGAGGTTTGTTCTTGTGACATGAATGGGAGAAAAGTCTCACACAGCGTGACTGATTCTCTTAGCAACAGTTTCTTCATGAAGATCAGTGCAGCAAGCAAATGCAAACATTGACAGTTGACGAAGGGACAAGTTTAAAAAATATTACCACAATTGAAGACTGTTACCATGAGTTTTAGCATAAAGGAAATTTTGTAAGACATGGTGAAATTTTCAGGATGTGTAGGCCAAGAAAGAATTGCTTCCTAAAAGTCCTCAAAGCCCTCTTTTTCCGAATCCAAGATGTTCAAAGTGGCTGCCATTTCACTTGTTTTTACACGACTATGCTTCTGGAAAGGTTAAGCTTCATTTATACTCAACAAAAATATAAACGCAACACTTTTGGTTTTGCTCCCATTTTGTATGAGATGAACTCAAAGAGCTAAAACTTTTTCCACATACACAATATCACCATTTCCCTCAAATATTGTTCACAAACCAGTCGAAATCTGTGATAGTGAGCACTTCTCCTTTACTGAGATAATCCATCCCACCTCACAGGTGTGCCATATCAAGATGCTGATTAGACACCATGATTAGTGCACAGGTGTGCCTTAGACTGCCCACAATAAAAGGCCACTCTGAAAGGTGCAGTTTTGTTTTATTGGGGGGATACCAGTCAGTATCTGGTGTGACCACCATTTGCCTCATGCAGTGCAACACATCTCCTTCGCATCATCCGTGAAGAGAACACCTCACCAACGTGCCAAACGGCAGCGAATGTGAGCATTTGCCCACTCAAATCGGTTACGACGACGAACTGGAGTCAGGTCGAGACCCCGATGAGGACGGCGAGCATGCAGATGAGCTTCCCTGAGACGGTTTCTGACAGTTTGTGCAGAAATTCTTTGGTTATGCAAACCGATTGTTCCAGCAACTGTCCGAGTGGCTGGTCTCAGACGATCTTGGAGGTGAACATGCTGGATGTGGAGGTCCTGGGCTGGTGTGGTTACACGTGGTCTGCGGTTGTGAGGCTGGTTGGATGTAGTGCCAAATTCTCTGAAACGCCTTTGGAGACGGCTTATGGTAGAGAAATGAACATTCAATACACGAGCAACAGCTCTGGTTGACATTCCTGCTGTCAGCATGCCAATTGCACGCTCCCTCAAATCTTGTGACATCTGTGGCATTGTGTTGTGTGATAAAACTGCATCTTTCAGAGTGGCCTTTTATTGTGGACAGTCTAAGGCACACGTGCACTAATCATGGTGTCTAATCAGCATCTTGATATGGCACACCTGTGAGGTGGGATGGATTATCTCAGCAAAGGAGAAGTGCTCACTATCACAGATTTAGACTGGTTTGTGAACAATATTTGAGAGAAATGGTGATATTGTATATGTGGAAAAAGTTTTAGATCTTTGAGTACATCGCATACAAAATGGGAGCAAAACCAAAAGTGTTGCGTTTATATTTTTGTTGAGTGTAAGTGTCTCAATGTATGCATGAAGTCATGAGAAACTCTTTACAAGGACAAAGTAAGTTTTGAGTAGTTGATATAGAATTAAGGTTACATTTATTTCTTGCAACAAAACTAAAATTTCAAATCGTGTAATGACACTCAAGCATTTTTTTTTTAAGTTTGACAGCATAACATTACAAGTAAAGGAGCAAAGCAAAGGAATGATGATTATGTCAATTGATGTACCTCAAATGTTTGACCTAGAAATTAAGCTTTAATGTGTATCAAGAAAATACACCATTATAACTAGAAGCACTCAGAGTGCAAACCTCCAAGGCCATTGGTTCACGCTTCAAAGTGGAGTCGCACTGCAGAAGCAGTTGATTAGAGTTGCTGCAGTGTCTGCAATCAACGTAGAGAAATAATCATTTTCCCAACAAACACCCTCAAACGGTCGCTCTGAATGGCTAAGGGAATCGTTAAGCAAAAAGACTATCGGTGGATCGAATCATTTCCTATCAATACTCAACCGTAGTTGTACTATCCTTGTACATGTCCTGCACTACCCTCACATACTTCTATGATTCCAGACTTCCTCATGTAATACCACAACTCTTCTCTTGGCACCCTGCCATAAGCTTTCTCTAACTCTACAAATACACAGTGTAACTCCTGTCCTTTTCTGTACTTTATCACTCTTTCCCTTTATTGGCATGAAGCCATACTGCTGCTCACAGATCATCTGTTTTCTAAGCCTAGCTTAGACTGACTTGTCCTTATTCTTAAAAATAGGAACCAGCACACTTTGTCTCCACTCCTCAGACATACTTTCCAAGATTCTGTTAAACAATCTGGTTTTAAAAACTCCACTGCCATCTCTCCTAAACATTTCTATCCTTCCACTGGAATGTCATCTGGACCATTCTTCATCCTCTTCATAGCTGCCCTCACTTCATACTTATCTCTTGCACTTCCTGATTTGTTCCCTACATCATTCAGCTTTTTCTCTCGCTCATTTTCTTTATTCATCAACTCTTCAAAATATTCCCTCCACCTTCTCAACACACTCTCCTTGGTTGTCAGCACATTACCATGTGTATCTTTTACCACTCTAACCTGCTGCACATCCTTTCCAGCTCTGTGCCTTTGTCTGGCCAATTGTTACAAGTCCTTTTCTCCTTCCTTACTATTCAATGTCTTGTACAGCTCGCTATATGCTTTTTAATTAGCCTTTGCCACTTCATCTTTCAGACTATCCCAATTCTTTTTTGCCAACCTTTCTCCTTATGCTTTCCTGTACATCTTTGTTCCACCAGCAAGTGTCTTGCCTTACTTTCACTGTCCAGATGTCACACCCAGTACCTAACGGTCTCCCTCACCACATCTGCAGTACTTTTCCAGTTGTCCAAAACTGCTTCTCCTCCATCCAGTACCTCTTACCTGTTCAGCTTCCACCATCTGATCTTTTGTTGAGCTCCGACTCTCTTCTTCACCTTTAAACAAATCATTTCTGAACAAGTGCATCAGGGGTCTTCAGCTGGTTCAGAATGCTGCCGCCAGACGTCTGACATGTAGCAGAAGGTCTGAACATATCACACCCATTTTGGCATCTTTGCACTGGCTCCCTGTCTCTGTGAGAGCAATATGACTTACAAGGTTGTTCATGGACTGGCATCATCTTATCTGGCTGATCTGGTGGAACTTTACCTGCTGGCCCGGGCTTTGCGGTCTCAGGATGCAGGACATCTGTGTTCCCAGGGTGAAGAAGTCAGCAGGTCAAAGAGCCTTTTCGCATCATGCACCAACCCTGTGAAACAGTCTTCCTGTGATAGTGAGGCAATCGGAGTCCGTGGACACTTTTAATTCAAGACTGAAAACCTATTTTTATTCTTTCTTATGAATAGATTTTTTGTTTTATTGTTTTACTTCTGTTTTTAATCATGTATTTTATTTTTAATTAAATTTTATGTTGAATTGTTCATGTAAGGCACCTTGAGACGGCTTTGCTGTGATTTGGTGCATTATAAGCTAATGAAATATCTAGCGACACTTTCCCCTCCAACCACCTTACACTCTAATTTCTTTTAAGTTGCATCTCCTATGAAGAATGTAGTCCACCTGTGCACCTTCTTCCACTCTTGTCACCTGGTGCTCCTCTATTTCCATTCTTTTTGCAAAAAAACATCTGTCCTTCCACAATCGTGGCGTGAATTTTACTTCACCAAAACATCAAATTGAGGCTTGTATCTCAGTACCTTCTGGCAAATTTTAGCTGAACATTTAGGTGTTTTTTAAGAAAATCCTTCCCTATACCACTTCCTTATGAAGCTGTATAACTGGGCATACAAAATGCAAAACATGGGCTATGCACAACTTGTCTCATCACAGCCACAGAAGCCTATAACTTCTTCTGGGTGTCTTTCCTCACTCTTCTCCTTCTTGCACAGTCACTGTTTTTGAGAACTATTTAATCCATATTGATTTACTATAGAGTGCTATACTACTTGTATTTCTTCATAATTGATGTAGAAAAAAGTTCAAGACATTCAGTGTCTTGGAAATGTTCATGTACAGTGGTATGTAAACGTTTGGGCACCCTTGATGATTTTCCTTTATAAATCATTGGTTGTTTGGATCGGCAATTTCAGTTAAATATATCGTATAGCAGGCAAACAGTGATATTTAAGAAGTGAAATGAAGTTTGTAGGACTTACAGAAAGTGTACAATGATTCTTTTAACAAATTAGGCAGGTGCATAAATTTGGGCGCACAAACAGAAAAAATACACTAATATTTAGTAGATCCTCCTTTTGCAGAAATAACAGCCTCTAAATGCTTCCTGTAGCTTCCAATGAGTCTGGATTCGGGTTGAAGGTATTTTGGACCATTCTTCGTTACAAAATGTCTCAGGTTTGTTGGTTTACGAGCATGGACAGCCCGCTTAAAATCACACCACAGTTTTCAATAATATTCAGGTCTGGGGACTGAGATGGTCATTCCAGAATGTTGTACTTGTTCCTTTGCATGAATGCCTTAGTAGATTTTGAGCAGTGTTTAGGGTCATTGTCTTGTTGAAAGATCCAGCCCCGGCGCAACTTCAACTTTGTCACTGATCCTTGAACATTGTTCTCAAGAATCTGCTGATATTGACTGGAATCCATGTGACCCTCAACTTTAACAAGATTCCCAGTACCTGCAGTGGCCATACAGCCACACAGCATGATGGCACCACCTCCAAATTTTACTGTAGGTAGTAGCAAGTGTTTTTCTTGCAATGCTGTGTTCCTTTTCTGCCATGCATACCATCCCTTATGTCCAAATAACCCAATTTTAGTTTCATCAGTCTACAGCACCTTATTCCAAAATGAAGCTGGCTTGTCAAAATGTGCTTTAGCATACCTCAAGTGACTGTTTGTTTGTTTGTGGCGTGTACGCAAATAAGGCTTCCTCTGCGTTACTCTTTCATCCAGCATCTCCTTGTGCAAAGTGCGCTGCATAGTTGAACGATGCACAGACACACTATCTGCAGCAAGAGCATGTTGCAGGTCTGTGGGTTGATTGACTGTTCTCACCATCCTTTGCATCACCTTATGAGATTTTTCTTGGCCTGCCACTTCGGGCCTTAACTAGTACTGTGCCCGTGGTCTTCCATTTCCTTACTATATTCCTCACAGCAGAAACCAACAGCCGAAATCTCTTAGATAGCTTTTTGTATCCTTCTCCTAAACCATGACATTGACTAGTCTGTTTTCAGGTCATTTGAGAGTTGTTTAGAGGCTCCCATGTTACCAGTCATTAGAAGAGATGCAAAGAGGAGAAACATTTGTAAATGACCACCTTAAATACTAGGGGTGCAGGGAAAAAAAATTGATTCACGTCCGAATCGAGATTCTTATTACGATTCTGAATCGATCCAAAATGTCCAAGAATCGACTTTTTAAAGCATTTTTTAAACATTTTCTTGCTTACTTGCTGCATGTACTGTTTGTCAGGCAACGGCTTCCGTACTACAGCGTCCCTGCGAGGGGAGGGTCCGGCGTGCTTCAAACATTCGTGAGCTGCAGCTTAGCATGGCGGACAAAGAGCTACTTCAGCCAGCACGTCTTTGCTGAAGGCAAATGTTTGGGCGCATTTTGGATTTTATTTGCTGCATAAGGAGGAGCTTGACATGACTTATGCAGTGTGCAAAATCTGCAAAATGAAAGTCAAGTACTTCGGAAACGCTTCCGCAAATCTGCAAGCCCACATGCTACCCCATCACCCGGCGCTAAAAGAAGTGGAGCAGCGGTCTCTGCCAGCCAGTGTTGTATAAAGTACCGGAAAATCACACTTAAGTAAAAGTACAGATACCCATTTAAAAAAAAAAAGACTTTGGTAGAAGTTCAAGTCACCAATTGAAATGCTACTCAAGTAAAAGTCTTAAAGTATCTAGTATTTATTGTACTTAAGTATGACAAGTAATGTACAACTAAATGTACTCAAGTATTGAAAGTACAAGTAAATGTTAATAATCAAACGGACTGACTTTTATTTATTTATTTTTATATTACAAAGTTTATCTAGGCTTGTAAATGATTGGCAGTATTAATCAAAATACTGAAAACTGAATCACACAAGAACACTTCATAAACAAGGTTTCAAAACCTAAATGGGAGTAGGCTACTCACTAGGTGTTCACAGGAAACATTTATTTATTTCTATATATATTTATTTTCGTTGTTACATGGTTTTATCTTTTCTGTTTCGTTCGGTTCTTTCTCTAAAATTGTATTGTAACATTTGGTCTATTATTGTCTATTATGTAGACTATTATTGTTGTTGCTATTATTAATATATGAATAAAAATAACTTAAAAAAATTACAATTTGGCTCTTACGACAAATGCTGAGCCATTAATTTTACAGAAAACAAATCAACACAAACGTGCTGATGCGAACAGCTTAATGCTAACTTTAACATTGAAAATGCTATAGACATGCTAATGCGTTAGCATCAGTCCCATTTTGAAGTTATAAAATACATCTATCAACTGTTTCAGAAGACCGTAAAAGGTCGGTTTAACATAAAAATATTAAATATTACTCAGACATATGCTGTTCAGGGTTTCAGCGGGGAAGAATTAGGATAAAGCAAAATTAAACAATGAATCCACGAATCGTAGATCGAAGCACTGCTTTTATCTGCGAATCACTGCTTTGATTGGTTCAAGGTTCAAAGCAAAGCCGCGCTGCAGAAAAGTTGATTAGACCTCCAGCAGGTCTGTAATCAATGTAGAGAAATGATCATTTTCCTGACAAACACCCCCAAGTGCGCAACTGCAAAAAAGCCTATCGGACATGTCTCATGACAAATCGGCCTGACTTTGTTGCAGTCACTAGTTGTCTCGGGGTGAAAACACGACTCTTTTCGTGTGTGGGGTTTTTTTTTTTTTTTTTTTTTTTTGTAACTAGTAACGGCATGGTGCATAGAAAATGTATCGGAGTAGAAGTATGCAATTAACGTCGGAAATGTAGTGAAGTAAAAGTGAAAGTAAGCTGAATAAAAAAGTACAGTCTCCCAAAACGTACTTAAGTACAGTAGTGAATTATTTTTACTTCATTACGATACAACACTGCTGCCGACTACTGACCAGTGCTTCACTAAACTGCCAGCCAACTCTGAACGAGCAAAGCAGATAAGTATATTTACATCTAGATTCACTTGATTAACCTTGTAAAGCTACATTTTTAAAGTAATATAACTTTCTCAGAGCTCTTTCAATCAAATTGATTCTGAATCGACTCGTCACCCCAAGAATCGGAATTGAATCGTGAGTTGTTGTACGATTCACATCCCTATTAAATATCCTTTTTGTCGTGATTGGATTTACCTGTGTAAGGAGATTAAGGGTCAATGAGCTTACATACCAATTTTGTGTTCCATTGTTTAGTGCTAAATGTATTCAAATCAATAAAATGACAAGGGTGCCCAAATTTATGCACCTGCCTGTTTTTTGTTTAAATAATTATTGCACACTTTCTGTAAATACTAGACACTTCATTTCACTTCTCAAATATCAGTGTGTTCATCTGCTATATATATTTAACTGAAATTTCTGATCTAGACAACCAATGATTTATAAACGAAAGTCAGGCTTATCAAACTCTTAAGAGGGTAAATCATCACACAATGTTGCAAAAGATGTTGGTTGTTCACAGTCAGCTGTGTCTAAACTCTGGACCAAATACAAACATAGGAAGGTTGTTAAAGGCAAACATACTGGTAGACCAAGGAAGACGTCAAAGTGTCAAGACAGAAAACTTAAAGCAATATGTCTCAAATCGAAAATGCACAACACAAATGAGGAACGAATGGGAGGAAACTGAAGTCAACGTCTGTGACCGAACTGTAAGAAACTGCCTAAAGGAAATGGGATTTACATACAGAAAAGCTAAACGAAAGCCATCATTAACACCTAAACAGAAAAAAACAAGGTTACAATGGGCTAAGGAAAAGCAATCGTGGACTGTGGATGACTGGATGAAAGTCATATTCAGTGATGAATCTCGAATCTGCATTGGGCAAGGTGATGATGCTGGAACTTTTTGTTTGGTGCCGTTCCAGTGAGATTTATAAAGATGACTGCCTGAAGAGAACATGTAAATTTCCACAGTCATTGATGATATGGGGCTGCATGTCAGGTAAAGGCACGGGGGAGATGGCTGTCATTACATCAATAAATGCACAAGTTTACGTTGATATTTTGGACACTTTTCTTATCCCATCACTTGAAAGGATGTTTGGGGATGATGATAATGCATCTTGCCATAGAGCAAAAACTGTGAAAACATTCCTTGCAAAAAGACACATAGGGTCAATGTCATGGCCTGCAAATAATAGTCTGGATCTTAATCAAATTGAAAATCTTTGGAAGTTGAAGAAAATGGTCCATGACAAGGCTCCAACCTGCAAAGCTGATCTGGCAACAGCAATCAAAGTTGGAGCCAGATTGAGTACTGTTTGTCACTCTTTAAGTCCATGCCTCAGACTGCAAGCTTTTATAAAAGCCAGAGGTGGTGCAACAAAATACTAGTGATGTGTTGGAGCGTTCTTTTGTTTTTCATGATTCCATAATTTTTTCCTCAGAATTGAGTGATTCCATATTTTTTGTCCCTCTGCTTGGTCTAAAAAAAAGTAACTGTTACTGACTGCCACAATTTTTTTTTTTTCCTGATTTCTTAGTGTTAAAGCCAGAAAGTTCCCATTTGAAATGACTTTAGTTTTGTGTCATGTCTGTGATCTTCTTTTTTTTTCTACAAAATTAAACAACTGAATGAACATCCTCCGAGGCCGGTGATTCCATAATTATTGCCAGGGGTTGTAGTTACTCCACTCCTGAAATATCTGCAGCCACTCTTTGTAATGAGGTGCCTTTGCAGAACAGCATTGGGGACACTGCATCAGCTTGGTATATTCCATGTTTTATTTCGTACCAACACTCAGTTTCATATAGTCATGATGCAGTTGATTATTATTACATAACAAAACGGATCACATCTAGGCTTCCGTCTCCCATGTGCCATCTGGAAAACTGTACCTGGACTTTCAAGTCTTCTAAAGACTGGCATTGTTTAAAGTTTCTCCAATTGTAGCCACAGAAGCCTAATTTGTCCACTTGTCTTGGCGGTTTTCCTCACTTAACTAGTTTCCTTCTTGCATGGTCCCTCTGTTTTGAGAACAGCCTACACCAGACAGATTCACCAAACTGTCATACTGTTTGTATTTGTTAATGGGTGATATTAGTGAAGTCAGACTTTTTCAGTGACTCAGTATGTTCATGTATCCATCCCCTAATCTGTCTGAAGAAAACTGGCTATAAAACTGATTTACCTGTTACATTATATTTATTTATATATGGAAGCCTGAACTTTTTTTCCATAATTTGATGTCATTCCAACATTCAGACGTAAAAGCTCAAAGGTTCACATGCTTCTTGTCACTGTACATCTTTGTTGTGCAGGAATGTCATTTTTCTGAACAAAGTGGGTCACCAAAAGCCACTGAGACAAATTTGACTGGTTTGTTTTGAATTTGTACCACCTGGCTGTTCAACATCAACCTCAGTGTTGCCAATTTAGTGACTTTGAGTATTACAAATCTCTTTAGGATTTGGTGATTATTTTATTTTTATCTTCACTAGTGACTAAAAATTCTGTCCAGTGACAAATCTGGCTACTTTAATTTCACAAAAACTGGTCAGTTTTGTCAATGTTGGCTACTGATTGCTGCTGGTTCTACTGGTGTGCATGCATGTGCGTGCGTCCTCACACGCACACGTCTGTGTCCCCTCATGAGTGGCAGGAGTACTCTGCCTCTCATGCTTGCCATGACTGCTGGCATCATGGATCCACTCCTGCATTTTGGGAGAGACGTGGCACCGATGTTGCTCCTCACATTCATTCATGTAATCAAACATCTCCTATTCACACTATGCACATGAATTTATAAGGCACACACTTGCATTCATGTAATTCAGATTTATTCAAGGTGTGCACACACCCTAACTCATGGAAAACTGCTTATTTCTATGATTGTTGTGTTTAGAGTTAAGTGATTGTTGGGTTGTGTGGTAATCGTAGAGTTCACTTATGTTTTGGATGTTTCATTTCATTCCTGGTGATTGGAAATTTGAAAGATTGAGAAGCTGAAAGAACTTGTTTAGGTTGTTCAATTTGATTTCAGAGATTTACAAGACATTTGCATTACTGTATCCAGACGCCAAGATGCTTGTATTTTGAAACTGTTTGAATTGTTGGCACTGATGAATATTCATCATTTGAAGTGGTACATGATTCTTATTTGGCAGAAGCTGTAGACTGTACATACACTGAACAAAAATGTAAATGCAACACTTGTAGATCTGAGACCAGCCACCCGGACAGCTGATGCAACAACTGGTTTGCAGAACCAGAGAATTTCCGCACAGTCAAACTGTTTCAGAGAAGCTCATCTGGATGTTTGTCATCCTTATTTGAGTCGTGACCTGACTGTAGTTCATCGTAACCAACTTGAGTGGGCAAATGCTCACATTCGATGCCATCTGGCAGCTGACTAACTCTAAGATGTGTTGCACTGCGTGAGGCAAACGGTAGTCACAGCAGATACTGACTGGTTTCCCAAAACTGAACATTTCAGGGTGGCCTTTTATTGTGGCCAGCCTAAGGCACACCTGTGCAGTAATCATGCTGTCTAATCAGCATCTTGATATGCCACACCTGTGAGATGGGATAGATTATCTTGGCAAAGTGCTCACTAGCACATTTAGACAGATTTGTGAACAATATTTGAGAGAAACAGGTATTTTGTGTATATAGAAAATGTTTTAGATCTTTGAATTCAGCTCATGAAAAATGGGAGCAAAAGGTTCCCCCCCCCCCCCCCCCCCCCCCAGTATATAATCTGGACAAACCTTGTGTGATGTCATCCGTAGCATTTCTATAGAGCCAGAACTGATATGAAGCCTGTATCTGGGCATTGCCATGTTGGCAGCACTTATTCTGCAAACATTCTGAACGTCATAGCAAGCAGTAATTTACAAAAAAGGTTCTATTATTGGAGTTTGATGTGGCATCTACACCCACACTGACAACATACACCATTTTTTATGTAAATTTATTTACTTTGAGTGTGCAGGTTGAGTTGTAACAAATTGCAGTTTGTTTGTTTTTTTGTTTTTTTGCAGGCACAGTGATGAATAGCACTTTCTAATTCTATTAATCAGTCAGTAAAATTAACCATTTAATTTCATCAAATTGAACACATTTACAATGGTCTGAGAGCATCATCAATGTTTGTCTAAATGCAACAAGTATTTTTTATTTATTTTTTCTGCATCTTGCTCTGGGAACATTTAAACGAATCCAGTTCCCCTTTGAAGCCCTCTATGTAGAAAAGAAATGGACAGATTTAGTGTGATGAATCACACGAGTGACAAAAAGCCTAGTTTAGCTTGACAACAAAAACTGCAACACTTTGTATCTCTGTTTGATTGTGATCCAGTTAGCTTTATAGGACTTCAAACATTAGAGGATAAACCATGGTGAGAATTAATCAACACTAGTGAATTAATAGTCATAAAAAAGGAAAGAAGGTTTAGTTAAAGTAGCAGGCAATTACTTTTAAAATTCATTCCAAACACATGAGGAAAAGATGACAATTTAATTGGCAAGTTAGATTTGATATTGTACCTTTTGTTCAGTGAAAGTAGACATAACATAATGCCACCTTTTTGATGTTCAGGTTTATAAGTAACAGAGGCTGTTCACATTAAGATACAATATATTTGATATTCATAACTATGGTGATACTTCTCCAAAGTAAAAACTCTGGAATAAATTGTAGTTTACATTTTATGTAAACTTGCTTGTATGTTTATTCAGCAGGGAAAGATTTGATCAGAATTTTGGACCAGTAATGCACATTTAATAATAAATGCCTGATTTCAAGTGAATTTTTATTTTTTTTTTTAACTGTAATAAATTATCCACGTCAAAACTCTAACATAAGCTAATGCTACTACACGCGTTTCTTAAAAGTAGATGTAATAAGCTCTGAAATAATGTATATTGTAGCTTTTTGTAGATACATTGCATTTGAACATTTTTTGGTATCTGCCGCTTGCCTATAGAGGGTTTTCAATCACGTGACCGATTTGCTGCAGGACAGGTGCCGTCTCCATTCTGGATTACAAGAAGGCTGGCGCGTGATAGAAAAATGGAGAGAGTGTACGGTTTATTATGATGCTTTAAATGCTCAAGATAAAGCTATTTATCGTGATAAATGTGTAGCAGTTCAGTGGATCCGTATCTTATACCAGATAGTGAATTTAGTGGTGATGTAACAAACTGGTAGACTGTCACACTGCGATATTGTGAACTAGGAAGCTGCTGACCAGGTCTGCCTCACCGGCCTCCTGCAGAGCATCACAGCAGAGCTCTGAAAGCAGAGGTTGTCTTAAAGTCCTGAGCGATTTCTCTCACCAGGCGCTGGAAGGGCAGCTTGTGGATCAGCAGCTCGGTGCTCGAGGACCACAATGTAAAGCATCCATATTGGAAGCATTCTTGTTATCCTCAGCAGTATTTTTTATGTATTCTTATATAATTTTATTGCCAAATAAAATTCTGGGAGCAGTGGATTTCTGGTAGTGGCGGATCTCTCTCAGCGCCACGGTGCCCTGAGGCTTCTTCACACCGACGTTGAAGCTTCTGCAGTTGTTCGCCAAATGCACGTAGTGTATCACAGCAGCCACCGCGTCATAATCCAGAATGGCCACAGGACACAAAATGACGTGACTGATACGTCACATGAAAACACTCTATAAATGGATAAAGGGGTGGAACGTGGGTGGCTCAGTGTCCAAACAAGCTAAGCTAACATGCTAACCTCTGCTTGTGTGTTTATTAAACTACCCTTTTTTGTGTGTGTGTGTGGACAGTTAGGTGGTTCTCACTGACATTAAATATGTATTCAAAGGGAAACGGCGCCACTTTGGCAATAGCCTAAAATCATGGAAAATGAATAAATTAAACAAAATTTTATCTTTTTGCACTAAATCTCAACCAATAGTTGTTCCATAATAAAATGTATCGTTCTTGAGTAATATTGTCTAGATGCATGTTGTTTTATAAGGGAAGAGTTTGTAATTATTCTCAATTACTATTGTTGCTCCAGCATTTGAGTCAAGACAATTTTGTTTCACTGGCGTCTTTGACTAAAGCCGTTACCTGGTAGTTTTGCCAATGACAATTTTGCTGCTACATTCTAGTAATCGCATCTAAAATTCAATTTATTTACTAGTTGCTTGGCATGAACTGTGACAAAGCTAAGCCATAGATTTATCTATGTAGTGTAGATTTGGTGATCTCTTTGACCTACTAATCTCGTGAGTTTTATATCATTTATTACGCCCAAATGCTGAATCTCGAACCTGCACTTTTGGCTGCTGGTGAAACAGCAGCCTATAGTTGATTCTGTTTCACACCAGAAGCGACTGAATTTTCTCAGCCAGAATTCTCAGCTGCTGATGGGATTGAAGCTGAAGAAAAAGAGCTGACAAGTAACAAGAAGTAACTGTTTTTAAAGGCCACCTGCTTTCAAAGTGTGTATATGTGCACTTGTGCTGTCCTTCCTCTAATTGACCAGCTGCGGCTACGTGTTCTGCTTCCTTAAAACCCCCATTGATCCTGTTGCAGATTCACAACAGGCCTTATTGCTTTGATGTACCTTCAGTTCCAGTCATCCATATCCCCTCTGAAGAGGAGACGGGGAAGAAGGTGGCGAGTGCGATTGGAGGGTGAGGACGATTAGAAATGAGGAGATGGAGACATCGAGAAGCAAGTCTGGTGACATCTTTGTCTTTATAAACCTCTGCTGCAAGAATCAATCAAACCTGCTCATGTTCTTGATCAGATTTGATACACTAGAGAAGAAATCTTGTTTCCGAAACCCGTTTGATACAGGAATCAATACGTGGATGTGGATAGAAATGTATTGCTGTAATGAAACAAATGATTTCCAATTTTTGCAACATGTGAAAAATCCCGAACAGTTTGCATGTATTAAAATATAAAATGCTTCTTTAGTGGAAACATTTGCTCCAAGGGACAAACATGAACATGTTTTTTTTTTTTTTTTTTTTTTTTTTTTTTTATCTAATTATGAGGCTTTCTCGGGGGGGGTTAAGTGGTCGGACATGTTTCTATGTACCTCTCTGACACATTTTCTGCCTCTTTGTGTGTCTGCTGAAAGTAGAAACCTTGAAAACAGAATTGCGATTGCCTTTTGCCGCGGGCTAAGGTCACAGAATGTGGCGTGTTCAAACTTGGCTGGCTTTGAATGCACGCCTAAGCACACTTTCAAGGTGGAAAACTTTTGAGTCTTGGTTAACAGAATTCAATCTGCATTACAGTTGCTGCAAAGATGGAACTTTGCCAGATGCACCCTCTGAGGTCTTCTTGTGCTCTAATATTATACAGACTTTGACCTTTCTTCTTCCAAGTCTCTTCCCCAGGTTGTGGGACAGGGTCAAGGCCATTAACACTGGCTTAATAAGGTGCTGTGCCCAACGCTCACAGGTCCACACGAGATCTGAAGATCCAGAGTCAGCAAGGACAGGCCTTGTCAGAAAATGTATATTATTCTCACCATTTTTGACGCCTATTACAGGGTAGTCGGAAACCTGCAAGAATATATTTAACCTTAATTTTTCACTTTTGTAAGCTATAAGTAAGGCATGCCTTGCATTTTCTTGGGCTGAGGTAAAACCAGAGGCACCACATAGGAACAAAGTAGTACTTTAGGAACCCATGCATCCATTGTCTGTATCGCGTATCGTCACCAGTAAACTATGGGGGTTCATTTATTGCCTTATTTTGCTAAGACTTGCATTCTACCTTACTTCAATTGTTGTAACTGGGGTAGTGTTAAAAATCAAGTTAGTGTAAAGCAGACTGGTGCAGGGGTGGTGGACAAGTGGTGCAGAAGGTTTACAGTTCAAACCCTACCCCTGCTACATTTCTCCATGCAATGTGGAGTTGCATCAGGAAGAGCATCCAGCACAAGTAAAACTTGTGCCATATCAATTTTGCAGAGCCACCTTGAACCTGCTGTGGTGACCCCAAGTGAAAACAAGGGAGCAGCTTCAGTTTTACTAGTGTAAAGCAAACTGGACAACCTAAGTAGTAAATAATAAATGCATACTTTGCAACACAACCATGTCGTGTTGATTTTCATTTTGCTGGCAGACGGCAAGCGGAGAATGTCGTCCTGCTGTCAGTCACTGCTCCTTCATATTTCACGTTCAGTCTGCACCCGTTAAAGACGAGTTTAGGGACATGAAGTTTGGGGTTCCTCAGGGATCCGTTTTAGGCCCCCTGCTTTTTTTCCCCTCTATGTAGCGCCTTTTGGGAATATACTGCGGCGCTTTGGGATTTCCTTTCATTGCTATGCTGATGACACTCAATTGTATATGATAATAACTGCTGGTAATCTCACTCACATAAAATCTTTGGAAGATTGCCTTGCATCAGTAAGAAGTTGGATGTCTAATAACTTCCTACTTTTAAATTCTGACAAGACTGAAGTTATGGTTCTTGGTCCAGCGAGGTATCGGCATAAATTTGATCACCTAGCACTTAACTTAGGTCTGTGTGTTATACATCATACGGATAAAGTGAGGAACCTTGGAGTAATTTTTGATCCTATGTTGTCCTTTGATCTCCACATTAGAGACATTACGAGGACTGCTTTCTTCCATTTGCGAAATATAGCGAAGATTCATCCCATCCTGTCTATGGCTGATGCTGAGACTTTGATTCATGCATTTGTCTCTTCTAGATTGGACTATTGTAATGCTCTGTTTTCTGGCTTACCGCAGTCCAGGATTAGGGGTCTTCAACTGGTTCAAAACGCTGCTGCCAGGCTTTTGACACAAAGCAGAAAGTTTGACCACATTAAACCCATTTTGGCATCCCTGCACTGGCTTCCTGTTCCTGCAAGATCAGATTTTAAAGTACTGTTATTAGTTTATAAAATCGTTCATGGACTTGCACCTCCCTATCTGGCTGACCTGGTAAGCCCTTATGTACCAGCTCGGGCCCTGCATTCTCAGGGTGCAGGACTTCTGTGTGTTCCCAGGGTGAATAAAGTCTGCCGGTCACAGAGCTTTCTCCTACCGTGCTCCAGCTCTGTGGAACGATCTCCCAGCACACATTCGGCAGTCGGATACTGTGGAGATTTTTAAGTCACGTTTAAAGACTCATTTGTTTTCTCTGTTTTATCATTAGTATTAAGTGTTTTTATTCTTGTGTTCTTTTATGGTCGTTTTTTTTGTTTTAAATTTTTCATTGTTTTTTGTGTGGGGCGCCTTGAGATTTTATCGTGAATTGGCGCTATATAAATTAATAAATTTGAAATTTGTTTACTTTCCTGCAATACACAGGTCGTGCAAGTGCGTGAATCAGTCATGCTCATGTCAATGGGCTTTAGCCGTAGTTGACTAAGTAGGTTTAGTAGACTAAAAGATTAGACTGCTTTATGAAACCGGGCCCTGGACTCTAACCAGTGACGTAAGCCATTTTATTTAAAAGGGACAACACATATTAATGAACAGTGTAAATATGTCAGATTATAGCCATGGGCTAATTTCCATCTGTAGTCCCTGACAGATTGAGTTAAAAAAACAAAAGATGTCTTTGGTACTCCCTCTTTGTGGCGAATTCCTGGGTGTGCAAAGAAAAACTTGTTTTGCTAGTGCTGCAACATATTTCAAATCATGGCATCTTTGGCCACAAAATGGTATAGTCTGACGTAATGACAAGCTGCTGTATACTTAACGTGGTAACTTAATTCACACTCCAGAGAACAATGTGGCAATAAAGGTGCACACATTTAACTCTGAACAGAGTTACAGAGCAAACAATTTCATCTGTTCAGTGGCCACAAGAAGCAGTTCGTTGTTGTTGTGGTTTGCCTTTCAGCTGCTCCCGTTTGTTGAGGGCTGTCACACTGAATCCAGCACAGACCCACACTGGGATTTGGTACAAGTTCTACCTGGAAAAACGAGAAGCAATTCTTTGTGCCTGGTACAATGAATTAATTATCCCATTGGTCCTTGACATGCTGTTTGCATTAAAATTAAGTCCCTTCAGCTGCTCCCTTGTTTGCACTCAGGGTCGCCACAGCAAATCCCAGGCAGGAATAATGCGCAAATTAAATTAATTTTGCTTATAAGAAACAGTAGGACCATGTTTCAAAAATAAATGATTCATGGGCCGGTGTAACTTGGGGCCCCCTGCCACTTAATGAAGCATTTCTTTACTTATATTTATAGTCCACAAAATACAGTACTCAGATGAGGTACACTACTTGCATTGTGAAGGAATGTGTGCTGTGACACTACGGTCACTTGGCATGCTTTTCTGGTCATGATCCAGTACGCAGGTCCCCCGCAACTGGAAAAGGCCAAGGGGACGTCCACATATCACCTGGCTCAGACAGATAAATGGCTACTTTCAGGAGGTGAGGACGAAGTAGTGGCCTACGTGGGTAATCGATACCCAGCAGTCCCGCAGTGTGGGTGCAGTGATGCGTGGCACCGGCACACATTCTCAGATCTAACCTGCATGCTGACATGTCTGCTCACTGGGACTGCAGTATTTCAAACAAGTGATTAATTGTATGTTTTGTGGTGCCAGTGATTTATGTTGCAGATTGCCCTTGTTTGTTACTTTTTAGGTCTGTAGGTGTATAGCTGATGATTAGACATTTTGTATCACAGAATTGGAATTTATTGTGCTGTTGATGCATAAATTTTGATAATGCACCAAAATGGATCAAATCTAGGCTTGCATCTCGGATGCATCGTCTAGCAAATTGTAGCTGAACTTGCAGGGCTGCTTTTTAAGAAAATCCTCCTCTGTACCACTTCATCATGAAGCTGTATAACTGAGGATACAAAATGCAGAACACGCAGTGCACAATTTGTCCAATCACAGCCACAGAAGCCTATAACTTCTTCTGGTTGGTCTGGGTGTCTCGTTGGCTTTCCTCACTCTTCTCCGTCTTGCACAGTCACTCAGTTTTTGAGAACTGTCTACTCGACACAGATTTACCACAGAGTGCCATACTGTTTGTATTTCTTCATAACTGATATAAGTCCAAAACATGTTCAGTGACTGGGGAATGTTCATGTATCCATCCCCTGACTTTTCTGAAGAAAGCTGGCAATAAGATTTACAGGTATTATAACAAAGCGTTCTATGATTTGCGTACTTATGCAACCCATCATCTTGGCTTTTGTATTTTTAATTAATTTTTTATCAAGTTGTAGAGATTTGCTTTCAGTGTGAGTTTAAGATAATTTTAGAAATGTTTGTTTATTTTAAAAAGGCAAAGAAATTAAAATGGATGAAATCCCAGTTGTCCCAATACTTTTGGAGGGTGCTGCATGTCTTATTGCACATTGAGGTTTAGACTGACATGAGAGTTGATGCCACCATTTCTGCCCAATCCCAGTGCCGTCCTTCTGTCCAACCACTTCACCCTTTGCCTTTAGTTTGCCCATTTACTCGTACATTGTAAGCAGTTAAGCTTCATCTGTGTGTGGACATCTGTTTTTGTTCCCCAAAGTGCTGCAGGTACGTGATGTTTGTTTGTTCATTCTGTCGATCTGAGAAAAATGAGTGAGGTGTTGGGGGAGCCTGTAAACATGCAGTTTTTAATACTGACTCGTGCTCACTTTTTTCCATGTTCTGTAAAAGTGTATACGGCATCCTACAGCCTGAGTGGCTACATTATCTAACCCTGATATACCAAATGATACCAACGGTGAATCTAATGCCCAGCCGTGACAGTAAGGGCCCCTGCACACATAGTATGACTAGGTACAAATCAGGGTGAATCACGTCGGAACAGTACGAGCGAACCATGAAAACATCGAGCCGAAGGGCAGGCATGCATGATGCCACTGCCCCAGTTTTGTGCACGCGGGAACACAGTGTGAGAATAAAAATGTGAAAATAAAAAATACATCCCACCCACGGGATTTGTACCTGCACTTTCCAAATCTGATTGCCAGCCAGAAAATTTACCACTGAGCTACTATCGCTGTCCTGTAAAAGGTGCGGGAAAATGCCTGATATCAAGGACACTGACGTATTTAAAAAAATAAAATAAAATAAAAAAACACACACCCTATAAAAACACTGCATGCTATTGAATCCCTCTTATCAAGCGGGCAATACAAGTATGATCCGTCTGTTCCTCTCTAGATGACTCATTGTCAGACGTGCAGTCATGAAATGACATGAATGAGAAGCAGGGCGCTCTTATGTCCACATCTGCTGGCAGCGTGTCCAGTCGGCCCCGCGTGCTCATGTCCTGCCCGACGGCAAGCCGCAGGACATACACCGCATCACCTGGAACAGCTCACGTGGGTGGTGTAACATTCAGCTCGTCCGCTGTGTTATCTGACCATCCGTTTCACCTGGAGTAACCTGGCAATGTGCGTGCACTTGCTGTACCCCATTGCAACAGCAATATATTTTATGTATGTCCGCGGGAGGACAGCAAGCATACACACGTCAGTGGACAGTTGTTAGTTCATGTCTGTCCAAATACGGTACGTGTCCCCTAGCCATAATGTCCAGAACCACAGATCTCCACAGCCGCTCCTGTGGGTGGGCACACCCCATCAGTTCAGTGCACACACCAATGTGTCACGGTCTGTTTACAAAGCCACACTCCTGGGGGTACTGAGACAAATTTCACATCCAGCTTGACAGTGATTGTCTGCTGACTGTTTTTGTGTTAACAGCGTGAATGGCCACATGTGCCAAGTGAGTGGTGTTAGATGGTCATGTGTGTCAGCTGGAATTTGGCCGACACCTGCGGCGAGAGGGTTCAGCCGCTGGTATGCGCAAATAGTTGTAGCAACAGGTGTACCAGCTGTTGGAGGCAGCTACGATTCTACATGTATTGCATATGATTCTTGCTTCTTGTGCAATTCAACCACATTCGCACTGTGTGTGATGGGGCCGTAACATCTAGACAGGATTTGGGATTCTTGTACCCATGAGTGTAGACGGTCAGGTTTCGCAATGCTTTTGCCTGAATTTTGCTGCTTATAACAAACTTTTATCAACATATTGTCTGCAGATTCTTGGAGGACCAGTTTGGGCCTGGAAATAAGAGATTTGATTTGGGGGTTGGATTGAGTCCAGTTTTTTTCTTTCACTTTTTTTGGGGTCTTTGCTGAGATATGTGCTTGTTTTTCGTGGGTGAATGTTGCCCCTGATGTCTTTGGCTCATGTGTTGTATACATGTATAATTCACAGCTCATATCTTGGTTTTCTTGAATGAGTTGACATTGGGTGACATTTTTGTGTATGTTGGTGAGACAAAACAAAAATTGTTGTTTGGCAGAGGATATATGGAACATTTCTGCATTTTTCAGCCTCATGTTTTATGGATGTTGCGTGTCTGCACCCTTACATTTGCATCTGTAGACATGAATTATGTCCCATTTGTCAAACCATCTACATTGATGGAGCCAGCACTTACACCTAAATAAATATTGTACGGTTTGATATCCCAGCCCTTAAGTTTGTAATGTAGATTATGTTTGAGTTACTTAAATTCACTACAAATGTTGTTCTGTCACATGAGTTCTGAGTGCACTTGATCAAAATTTGAAATGCAAATGACAAAATCCGTTTAATGCATTCATCCCCATCCTGCATGTTTAGCACTGCAGTTTGTTCGATAGTGTTACTTTTGCAAGTTGCTGCATTTTTAATGTGGATTTATTTTCAACTGAATTATTCAGTGCATGGTCAGCAGCAGGGGTGACCTGGAATCCATCTGATGGGCAGAGGGAGCACAGGGCTATGTCTAAGTCAGGAAGTTTGAATGGGCTGGAAAATGCATACTACAGCACTATTTGCACTATGGGTTGAGTTTTTTGTAAGTGTAGTCATGTGAAAGCATGAGCTGCAGAAATATTTACTACTGGATGTGGTATCTATGTATACAGTTTTGTAGAATTGCAGTATTGTGATCATTTACAATGTGTGTATGTATGTATGTATGTATATATATATTACCTTTTCATCTATTTGTGGATCTGTCCATGAGTCTTGTTCCGTATTTTCCAGACTGGTGCACCAGAGTATTAGTAACGTGTTCAAAAATGTGTCACAAAGAGGGAAAAATGCCATATATGTTGCACTGGTCTATAAATTACATTTTATTTTTGATATCTGATGCTGCTACTACAACAAACAAAATGAATTTAAGTAACACTTTATGGATTTATGTGAACACTGTTTTAGCAAGCAGGGTAACTGTTACAGAACAAGGCACAAAGAACTCAAAAGTAAACTGGTTCTTGTTACCACTGAACAGACGTGCACTTTTAACCTCCTGAAGTGTAATTGATCCACTTAACTCCTATATTTTAACTCCTATGTCTTTTTCAAGCATTATGGTTAGCCTTACCTTAGCCTAGCTGTTCTTTGTGTTGCTGTTCTGGTTTTCCCACAAAGTCCAAACAAGTGGAGTGCAGAGTCATATGAATGCTATTTCCTCTATTTGTTCAAGATTGTGGTCTTTCAGGTTGAGAGTAGAATTTAATAATTTTACTCTTCTCTAAGATTCAGCAAATCCTTCTCATTCAGGTCTTTTTTTTTTTTCTTGCTTCCTCTTTCACGGTGCATTACTGCCACCTTCTGCTCTGGAGTATGGATCAAGCAGTGCCTCATTCAGACTCTTATGAAGGGAGCAGCCTGTCGTGTGCAGACGCTGCCATCATATGGCCATTTGACAATGCAGTATTTTCATTTGTAAGTCCAGGATGTATATCCTTTGTTAAACCAGGTAAGGTGTCACTGAGTTTAAAACTTCATTTACAAGAGAGATCTGGCCAAGAAAGCAATTCAGTTTCAAATTTTCATTTATATAGTGCCAAAGCTGCATCAAGGTGCTTCACACAATTAAAGTCTAACCTTACCAACCCCTAGAGCAAGCACACAGGCAACAGTGGTAAGGGAAAAACTCCCTCCAATGATTTGAGGAAGAAACCTCAAGCAGACCAGACTCAAAAGGGTGATCCTCTGTTTGGGCCATGCTACTGACACAATTAACAATACAAATATACAGGAAACTTTGGGAGTCCATGCTGGTGTACAGGACTGGAGGCATGCAGAATACTCCCACTTCTGGATTGAACCACACCTCAAACAGAGATGAAAATAAAAACAATCAGGCAAAGACAACAAATAAGGTATAATTTGTCAGCATTAAGCAACAATAAAAATAGAACACTAAGGTGAGCACCGGCCACTAGCCCTAAGCTTTAGTAAAAGACCCAGCCTTTAGAAAAAGTTGAGGCCGTGGCCCGCTCTTTACTAATAAATTAATTTAAAAGGGTAAAAAGCATAGTAACATACTATGCCAGTATGCTAGCCATACAAAAGGGAAAATAAGTGCGTCTTAATTCTGGACTTGAAAGTCTCTACAGAATCTGACTTATATTGACACAGGGAGATCATTCCACAGAACAGGTGCATGATAAGAGAAAGCTCTGTGACCAGCAGAGTCTGGGCCGTTACATAGGGTTTAATTAGGTCAGCTTGGTAGGGAGGTGCCAGTCCGTGAATAATTTTATAGGTTAATAGCAGAACCTTAATATCTGATCTCACAGGGACAGGAAGCCAGTGAAGAGATGCCAAAATGGGTGTAATGTGGTCAAACCTGCTTCCTGTCAAAAGTCTGGCAGCAGCATTTTGAACCAATTGGAGAGCCCTAATGATGGACTGCAGTAGACCAGAAAATAGAACATTGCAGTAGTCCAATCTCGAAGAATCAAATGTATGAATCGGGGTCGCAGCATAACTATCATTACAACAAAATAATACAAAACAAAAACTCCATCATACACCATAAAATAAAAAAAAATATATGCAGTTGCTATACAGTAAATGTTCAAGATTTTAAAAAATGGTCAGTCTTAAAAGTGATTAAAAGAAAACTCATGTACACTGACCAAGAGGGTCTTTTTCTCGATTCTTCAAAATTTATTTAAATTCCCACATTGTGATCAACTCTGACAGTTTCATGCCTTTCTGTAAATTATTCCAGGAGAAGGGAACAGCGTAGTTGAAAGCTTTTTTTGCCAGCTTCAGTTCTGACTCTGGAACATTTGAACAATATTGTGTTAGCAAAAGTCATGAGGATTTAGGTCCCAAACCATGTATGAACACAGATATGAAGGCATCAAACCGAGGAGCGCTTTATAGACAGGCAGGCAACGTAGAGGTGACATACAAAGCACGGTGATCCTCACGATTTCCATGCATCTTGCAGTATCCAACTTCTTTCGGCACTGATCAGATACATTTATAAGAAACAGGTCACCATAGTCCAGCAAAGGAAGAAATGACATCCAGTGTTTCCTTACCTTAAGGGAAAAATGGAATCACTTTGAAATGTAAGTCACAGGACCAGCCAAACAGGTCTGTGAAGTACAGTAAGTGCATCTCTTCCTAAACTGGTGGGTGGAATTCAGTGAAACGTCACATAGTGGTTGCACACCACAGGAAGATGTGCATCAATTCAGTTCATTCAAACCGTGCCAAATCACAATGCAAGTCCCACCAAGGATCTTCACAAAGGCAACTTGGCAGGCACCCCTGAGCAAGTACATAGGCAAGAGTGGTAAGGAAAAACTTTATCTGATGTTTTTGGTTTTAGGTAGAAACTTCAAGCAGACCGGATTCAGATGGGTGACCGTGGGCTCTGGCCAAACTACAGCCAAGAGCACAAAATCAAACAAAGAACTGTCAAACAGGCTAGACAGAGATGATGGCTCTCATCCAGGTTCTCAGACAGTCCAGTGACCACTGGGACCAATGAAGGAAAATAATAGAGGCTGCCCAAGTTACATCTGCTGCCGCCTAGTGGAGAAAAAAAATGGGTATCACAGAAAAAGGTCGTCATGACCCGCTCCACTACAGAGATTCACTTCTACTGACATAATACAGTCAAGTAGTGACTGGCAGAGTGGGGTATGGGGGTTAGATTTTGAGCATGGTCGCAGATCTGTAATTTAATGTGACCTTTGCTGGATTTGTTTTTGTAGAAGAATCAATGGTTGAGTGCCACTAACTGCCAGCAAAGCACATTAAAATGCTGCTTTGGCTGTTATGAGGCCGCTGTGTTTAACTCAAGTACACTCTGCATTTTGGAGAACTTTTTTCCCCATCAAAGCCATCAAAAGCAGAAGTTAAGACCACTTTCTTTCCATAGTGCCATAGGCTTCAGTTTATTGTGATAGTTAATTTTAATGGACTAACAGATACGTGAATCTCTACTGGGATAGAAATCCATCAGAGAACCATCAGCCCTTATTTTTACTATTTGTGCTGTAAGATGCTTTGTGGATAATGTTTCTATGCAAATAAGCATTTCATAATTGTCTGCTTTATGACTGCTGGGAACTTGAGTACAGAAACAAATGTAGGACATGTGAGACCATATCATTGTCAGGGTAATGATTAGCTCTGCACACTGACAGGAGTTTTAAACTTGAGTCTGTTCCTTGGTGGAATGTTGAACGTCAATATGTGTCATATATGTAGATCTTTGATGTCATAAAACTGATTCATGAGATTCCCATAAAGAGCTGTCCTAATCATAAACAATCACAAAATGTTAGACACAAAAAAGTTGATTTAATCACATCCAGAGCTGCCTCAAAATTAAATCAGACCTTCCTGAGCCAACAACGATTTATCCACAATATTGTATTAAAATGTGTATCCTAGCTATTTATATCTTTGTAGAGGAAACTGAAGTCTAAAGTTCATTAATAATAATAAAAAACTCAACTGCTGGACTAAAGGGATTTAAAACATGATTGACTGCTTTTAAACTAGAACTATTACAAACCAGGGCCTAGTTTCATAAGTCTAATCTTAAACTAAACTCAGACTAATTTTTTGTACAAAGTGTTTCCTTAGCTAAGGTTTTATGTTACCAGACTACATTTTTTAGCCTGGTACAGAGGAGGCAAATCTTATTTTAGTCAGAAAAAACTTCAGTGTCTTACCTCAAAACATGGCAGCTATCATGCGCTACTACTTGATGGAACACCCAAGAGCACCCCGACATCGTTTGTATTCCTCCAAAAGGAGAGCTTGCTTGCTCTTGGCCACAGTTGTAGCAGATGAGTGTCATGATGTTTGTGACAGTTCTCACGTTATGTTATGCTGACCATCGTGCGCACAAAAAGGCCTGACGGAAAGTGTAGAAGAAAATCAAGAGTGAAACTGCTAGGCTAAGGACTAAACATGTTCTGCAGTTCGTATGGGTTTGTAAATGTTAATAAAGCCATTTACAAAACCAAGGCTGGATAGTTCATGGCAATGACCAACCCGGAAGTAAACAAAACTGTTGTGCATTGGTGGTGTTTCTTGGCAATGGGGCTCACGAGGCCTTTATGACCATGAAAATCATCGACTGATTTACAAGTTTAGCTCTCAATGTGAAAGTGATTTGATGGAAAATGTTGGGTGACTAGCTATAGTCAACTAAGTTTTAATAGACTAAAAGATTAGACCTGTTTCATGAAACAGGCCCCAGCTTTATAAATAAAATCAACCAATAGAAAAGCACTTACAAAGAAAAGGCACTGGGCAATTCAAACTCTGCGTTTGCATAAGACGTTTTCAGGCTATGACGTTATTCCACATAATTACAAGTGATTAGCTAATTGGTATAAGCACTGAATCACAACTGAGGTCCTGGAAAAAAATGTTTCTCGGACAATTATGACATTTCATGACGCCTTTGTGATATCATAATGTCACTCAGAATATTTAGATATCCTAGAAATTTTTTTTTTTTTTTTTTTTTTGACACCCTCGACATTAACCTCTGATCTACTCCAAATATTACTCATCTGGAGGCAGTCACTCAAGAATAGCCTATCCAGTTGGGAGAAAATCTGCTCAATGGTTTTGGCAATACATTGGCAGTAATCTTACAGTAACAGAATTATAATCGGAGCAAAACATTTAATGGTAAACTAAAATTTGGCTAGATTTTGCTGTCACTGTAATTCCGTTACCGTGGAATCACTCAGTGGTGACTGTGAACCTCTGCACCATTATAGTACGTCTGAATTTCGGACAGACATAAGATTTTAACAATTGAGGCTTCCTTATGTTAATATTTAAAAATGATGTTCTTTAAACACAGTGAAAAGTAATTTCTACGACACGGTAAAACTAAAATAAAAATTTTAGTGTCTTGGTGGCTTTCCTCACTCGATGGCCACTCGCTTTTTGAGAAATGCCTTCTTCAGACGGCTTTACTATACAGTACCATGCTGTTTATAGTTCTTAAAGATTGACTTAAATGAAGTCCAAGACATATTCAGTGAGTTATAAATGTACATGTATCCATCTCCTGCTTTATCTCAATAAAACTGTTAAATTGATGATTGTTACATTATATCTGTGTGTGTGTGTAATTATGTATGAGATTATTTTGACTTTTACATTTTTGTTTCATAGATTAGTTTTCACTGAGGGCATAATTTTCTAAATTGTAATTGTATAATTCAAACATAGAACAGCTTAAGGGTTCAGACTAGAGCCCGACCGATATATCGGCCGGCCGATATTATTGGTCGATATAAGCCATTTTCAAAGTACTCTATCAGCTGAAATTTTGCCGACAGAACGCCGATAATTTCTCATAAACAGAACAGTTATTGAAATGTTTGTCGGCAATGTAAAATGTCCTTGCACCGTTTGTCCAGTAGATGGCGCTCTGACTCCATTCAACTGAGAGCTGCTTACACCCCTGCTTAAATGTGTTCATCACCGCCCCCGTAGTTCACCGTCACACTGCACTGATCGGCTGACAAAAGCGTACATGTAAGTTTATAAGGATGTTGTTTGTAATAACTTTGCGGTTACATTCACCCCACATTTCTCCTGTTTCAGTTCAACTCAGTTTGATTAACTCAGTTTATGTAGTAGGATCAGATGTATTTCACAACTCTTTTTAAGGATATGTATTTGCTAATTTTACAAAGGTTTAATTCTTGATTGTATTTTTTTGAACTTGAAAATTCTTCTGTTATAAAGTTAATCAATATGAGGACAAAGCTTCAGTTTTTAGCTCATACCTTTTTTAAGAGTCCAAAAGAGAACATTTTAATCATTAAAAAATATTGGTTGATTTATCGGCTATCGGCAAATCAGCCTATTTCATTATCTGCGTTTTTTTCATTCAAATATCGGCATCGGCCTCAAAAAATCCATATCGGTCGGGCTCTAGTTCAGACATTCAAGCACTATTGTGTTTTGTAGCTACTTATGCACACATAAGTACAGTTCCCTGGGGTACCTTGAGTGCACAGGGTAAATATATCTGAATCAACGTAATTTATAACACACTTGACTTATTATTATTGTTGTTGTTTTTTTAGTACAGTTCAAACCAGCTTTACTTATTCCAAATCAGTGTTTCAAATAAAAAAACTCTCAAATTCACATTTGGGAAACTTAAACAAGTCCAAATTTGATATCTTTCTTGATTAACCACTGGAAAGCTCATTCAACCAAATTAGCGGACGGTTGCTTTTTGGCTAAATGGTTAATAATTTCAGCACTATTCGAGATGCAGCTTTCCTACGACAGCAGTACCATTGACACAGATTTGCTGTAAACCATACATGAACATCAGAATGGTCTCTTTTTAAAGGAAACTATGGAAAATACTGCAACAAATATGTGGGTTATTTCACTTCCTGAAACCATTCCACAGCCAGGACCGCATTCATTAGTTTTATTGCATTACAGCATTATGTAAATATGTACACGGCCGCTCTCTGGAGGCTAAGTGCCCCAATGAGGCTGAATCGAGCATCCGAAAAGGGCAATTTAACAGCTCACGATGAATGCCATGTAACATATGTCAGCTTGTCACACACACAAGTGGACATCAACATCATCATGCAGGAGAGCGGCTGCACCCATCTGCAGCACGGCTAGACCCGAGCATCCGAGGGGGCGCCGTCTCTTTTATGTGCAACGTCTGGGAGCCGAGCACGAGCAGGAGGGTCATGAATGGGCCGTTATTAATGAGACCTCATTTGGCGGAAGTAGGCACCCAGGGCGGCTGCTCGGCGGCCGTGCCCTCAGCTGACGTGAATAACAAAAGGCAGAGCGGGATCATTAAGCCCCCAAACGCCCGAGGGGGGGTCCCCCGCTTTAATCACGTTTGTGTAATGAATGCAGCTGCTGTGAATCACTACTTATTCATAATGTCTGCAAGATGCAGTGGTAATGTGGTATTAATGTGGCTGCTGGCCTGCCAGAGGTGGACTGTGTATGTGAGGGTGTAATTGGAGAAATTGAGACAGTGACAGGTTTTATTACTCACGGACGTTGGCCCTTGTGTCGGCTGGTTTTATTGTAACAATGTTATGACAAGGCCCAAGGTCATGTTAGATTGATCACCACCCTGGGATTCCTAATATTCAGATTTTACTCAAGAGGAAATTAGTCAAAACTCCAGAACATCTGCACTTTGTTGCGATAACTTGTGATTTATTTGCTTATAAGTAGAAATGCACTTCCAGTATCCATCCAAATACCAAAATATGGTATATTGGTGCATAAAATGTTAGCGTTTAGATCCTAAGGCACTGTTTTTGGTTTGAAATGGCCCAAGCGGGCTATTTGGGAACATGTCTCTAAGGTGTGATTTGGAGGTTGGTTGAAGGACATCCTGTCAAATGGGTGCTTTTGATAGAATGTCATATTTACTTTGACATATGTTAGTGCATGTCTGAATGACATTTTATATTTCAAAACCGCTTCCTAACAAAGCCTATGGCAGAAAGTGTTGCCTTAATGCTGGAAGGTTCTGGGTATGATCATCACATACTAATTTGCATGTTCTTCCCATATCTGTGTGGAAGGGTTGTGCTGCCCTCCCAGTCTTGTATTTGTGCGTATTTAGTGAACTAAGACTGGATGTCTCTTTGGAAAATCCTTTAGTACCACTGGAACAACTTCATGTCAAACAAGTGGTTAATTAAGCAGAGTAAGATGAGGGGTATCACTTGCATATGACTTGTTAACCATGTGGCAAGTTTTTCTGTGCGTGATCCAGCATGTAGGTGTGTCAGTGTTGAGGACCCAGCAGCTCAGCCAAGGTAACACCCAGATGCATTGCTTACCATCAGGCAAGACAGGCAGCTGCAGATGGCAATCGCTTATGTAGCTTAGACAAATACTAGGGGTGACAGACCTATATAAGAGAACTTTTCCAATTTTTTTTTTTTTGTTACCAATACTATTTTGATATTACTGGAGCATTTAATCAGTAATATTAAAAAAAAAAAAACATGATCAGGAGAGGCGTCAGTCCCATTGTTAGGAGGGACAGCTACTCTGTCATTAGGAGGGTGTTAACTAGAGTATAATAGGTGCTAATTAGAGCAATTGTTAGTCACTAGCCGATAGCAGTCTGCCTCTCAGTAGGAGGGGTCTGGTTAGGTTTAAAACTCCAGCCTTTGCTGTCTTCTGTTATTCTTCTCTACAAGTGTCAAGACAGAAGTCAGACTACCAGAGGAAGAAATTAGCTGAGGAAGCTTCTGCGATTAGAAGCGAAACGTCCTCGCATCAAGCAACCCAGTCCAGTTGAAGATTCAAGCTTCTCTACTATAGAAACCACCTGGACAACTGAGAGCCTACACAGAAACCACATGATGACTTACTACACTTCTGACACAATAGTGATGAAGCCTGGTTGGAAGGATCCCTTGTGAATTCCAGCCTAGCGCCACAACAGATGCCCGTGTTTCACTAAGCTGCTGGAGATGGGTCGTTGCATTCAAGAAGTTGGGATGGATGAGTTGTCTGCCTGGGTGGTTTCCACCCAGGACTTAGTGTGGTTCCATGGTGTAGTGGATGTGGTAACACCAGCGTATGGTCCAGACTTGACTACTTGGACAGTAAATTGGCTTTTATAAGCTGTTTCACAACATGTGTATACTCTGCTTGCCTAGTTGATAGTCAATTGTAACAGTGTGATATTAATATGATGTGGCATTATGGCCACTAACCCTAAGGCCCATGCTTCTTGCCTGTTTTCCTTTCTGGGCATTTTATTACAAATAGCTGCAGTAATGCAGCTTTCTGTACAGTTAAATCTACTAACAGTAGGGATGTGAATCGTACAACAACTTGCGACTCAATTTGATTCCGATTCTTGGAGTGACTATTCGATTCAGAATCGATTTTCGATTCAAAGAGCTCTGAGAAATAGTTATTACTTAAATGTTTGTTTAAGAAAATGCAGCTTTACAAGGTTAATCAAGTGATTCTAGATGTAAATTTACTTATCTGCTTTGCTCGTTCAGAGTTGGCTGGCAGTTTAGTGAAGCGCTGGTCAGTAGTCAGCAGGGACCGCTGCTCCCCTCTTTTAGCTCCGGGTGATAGCGTAGCATGTGGGCTTGCGGATTTGAAATGTTTCTGAAGTACTTGACTTTCATTTTGCAGATTCTGCACACTACATAATCATGTCAAGCTCCTTCTTACGCAGCAAATAATAAAATCCAAAATGCACCCAAACATTTGCCTTCTGCAAAGACGGTGCTGGCTGAATTAGCTCTTCGTCCACCATGGTAAACTACAGCCACTGAACTCTGCAGCTCATGAGTGTTTGAAGCACACTGGACCCCCCCCGTGGGGATGCTGTAGGTAGTACGGAAGCCGTTGCCTGACAAACAGTACACGCAGCGAGTAAGCAAGATTATGTTTTAAAAAAATGCTCTTAAAAAATCAATTCTTGAACATTTTGGATCGATTCAGAATCGTAATAAATAAGAATCACGATTCGGATGTGAATCAATTCCCCCCCCCCCCCCCCCCCCGACACCCTTAACAGGCTATCCAAGAAACCTGTGCCGCCAGTATTTCCACTGAATGAAATGAATTTATATGATTGCACTGTTACTGCTGATTAGCAAGTATCATTAGATTGACATTTGCTATAGTGCCACAGTGGCATACAGTTTATAGGGCTGTATGACAGTTGTAATTTTTAATACCCAAGCCACCAGTTAGAATTGCCAACCAGTCCAAAAAAATATGCGTTCATCAAACATCCTAACTGAAGGTTTACTTAGGTTTAGTAAAATAAGTAAGGCTATTTAATAAGCCTTACTTAAGGTTTATTTAGCTAGCTTGATTATGTCAAAATAGGTAGGCATATTCAGGCTTCATTCATCCCACCCAAGTCATGCAAGTTGCTTATGGACCACTTTTTGTAGTCATTTTTGGGTTAGTCGGGAGTTGGGCAAGTCAATCAATCAATCAATTTTTTTATATAGCGCCAAATCACAACAAACAGTTGCCCCAAGGCGCTTTATATTGTCAGGCAAGGCCATACAATAATTATGTAAAACCCCAACGGTCAAAACGACCCCCTGTGAGCAAGCACTTGGCTACAGTGGGAAGGAAAAACTCCCTTTTAACAGGAAGAAACCTCCAGCAGAACCAGGCTCAGGGAGGGACAGTCTTCTGCTGGGACTGGTTGGGGCTGAGGGAGAGAACCAGGAAAAAGACATGCTGTGGAGGGGAGCAGAGATCGATCACTAATGATTAAATGCAGAGTGGTGTATACAGAGCAAAAAGAGAAAAACAGTGCATCATGGGAACCCCCCAGCAGTCTACGTCTATAGCAGCATAACTAAGGGATGGTTCAGGGTCACCCGATCCAGCCCTAACTATAAGCTTTAGCAAAAAGGAAAGTTTTAAGCCTAATCTTAAAAGTAGAGAGGGTGTCTGTCTCCCTGATCTGAATTGGGAGCTGGTTCCACAGGAGAGGAGCCTGAAAGCTGAAGGCTCTGCCTCCCATTCTACTCTTACAAACCCTAGGAACTACAAGTAAGCCTGCAGTCTGAGAGCGAAGCGCTCTATTAGGGTGATATGGTACTACGAGGTCCCTAAGATAAGATGGGACCTGATTATTCAAAACCTTATAAGTAAGAAGAAGAATTTTAAATACTATTCTAGAATTAACAGGAAGCCAATGAAGAGAGGCCAATATGGGTGAGATATGCTCTCTCCTTCTAGTCCCCGTCAGTACTCTAGCTGCAGCATTTTGAATTAACTGAAGGCTTTTTAGGGAACTTTTAGGACAACCTGATAATAATGAATTACAATAGTCCAGCCTAGAGGAAATAAATGCATGAATTAGTTTTTCAGCATCACTCTGAGACAAGACCTTTCTGATTTTAGAGATATTGCGTAAATGCAAAAAAGCAGTCCTACATATTTGTTTAATATGCGCTTTGAATGACATATCCTGATCAAAAATGACTCCAAGATTTCTCACAGTATTACTAGAGGTCAGGTTAATGCCATCCAGAGTAAGGATCTGGTTAGACACCATGTTTCTAAGATTTGTGGGGCCAAGTACAATAACTTCAGTTTTATCTGAGTTTAAAAGCAGGAAATTAGAAGTCATCCATGTCTTTGTCTGTAAGACAATCCTGCAGTTTAGCTAATTGGTGTGTGTCCTCTGGCTTCATGGATAGATAAAGCTGGGTATCATCTGCGTAACAATGAAAATTTAAGCAATACCGTCTAATAATACTGCCTAAGGGAAGCATGTATAAAGTGAATAAAATTGGTCCTAGCACAGAACCTTGTGGAACTCCATAATTAACTTTAGTCTGTGAAGAAGATTCCCCATTTACATGAACAAATTGTAATCTATTAGACAAATATGATTCAAACCACCGCAGCGCAGTGCCTTTAATACCTACAATAAAATTTTATGGTCAACAGTATCAAAAGCAGCACTGAGGTCTAACAGAACAAGCACAGAGATGAGTCCACTGTCCGAGGCCATAAGAAGATCATTTGTAACCTTCACTAATGCTGTTTCTGTACTATGATGAATTCTAAAACCTGACTGAAACTCTTCAAATAGACCATTCCTCTGCAGATGATCAGTTAGCTGTTTTACAACTACCCTTTCAAGAATTTTTGAGAGAAAAGGAAGGTTGGAGTGCACTCTGCAGAGTGCACTCCAACCATTCCAAGTGCGCTCTGCAGATGACCTCTGGCTGATGTCAGGAGCGGTTGGTGCTAGTCTGTGTTCTGTTTCTAGATGTAAACTTTATATCTTCTGATGGAATGGTAAAAGCCTTTTTTGAATGAATGACTTGAACGTGGGGAGAATTGTGCAACGTAGCGTCTACCACACAGCGCCGACAATGCTGAAGATTAGTGAGCGCACCTCAGCTGAAATGGTGAGATTTGTAATGTTGATTGCAGGTTTTGTGTGCTTTCATGTCATCTCTCAAAAACACGTGTGATCAGGTGCCAAACGAATTACCTTTTCCTCATTTGTCTCTGTCGTGGGGGGGGAGCTGCCAGTTCCTAGCGTTCTCCCCAGCTGCTGGGCTTAATAAAGTGCCACTGGCAAACAGCGCATCACTCATCTTTTTGATGTTCTTAGTGCGCCTTTGTGCTCGCCTGAGTGGCAGTGGGCCTCTCTGCATGCCAACAAGTCTTGAATAATCAAAATTAAAATGCTTTGGTTTATTAGGCCAGCCACGCTGGGCCACGTGCACTGCCACGTATCTGTCTCACGCTCTCCCCCGTTTTCTCTTCATGTTTATCAGCGGAGCCAAATGGAGCTCTTGAGATTTTGAGCAATTGTCTGCTGCCCTTCAATAGTGCACTCACTGTACGTTAGTGTTTTTTTGTTTTTGTTTTTTAGGACGCAGTCTTGATCACTGGGTCCTTTGAGCCTACTGTAAATCTGGTTTCTCTTCAAGCCAAGGCATCTGCCTTTTCACTATTGTTAGAATTAATCACCAGACGGAAGCTTCAGTAAATCTGGGCAGTCAAAAGGATAGTTTGTCCCAAATCCCAATTTATTTCAACCCCGCATCTGTTTCATGCAACCAGATACAGAACAGAAATGCATTTTACATCTACTTGGCAATGCACAGGCTGAGTCATTGTTGCCCATTTTAAATGAATCGCGAAAAACTCCCTCAAAGGCAAATACTAGAAAACGAGGCGATTTTGATAGCAGACGTGCCATCACGATCGGCTTTAATAGGCTATTTTACTGGGGAGTCCCATCAAAGTGGAGCACATTAAGAGACAGCCTAAAGTGGCTCATAAACTGCGCGGATCCTCCGCCGCTCACTGTCATCATTGCTATCATCCAGACAGACGCTCCATTTTTAGCCTTTTCCGCCTGCCACCTACCCCTCTTTGCCTGCCCATTTTTGATTCCTGAAGTCGAGCGTGATGCTGATCTGATAGCGTGTTCAGACATGTAAATGGTTTTCTCATTTTCCTCTTGCGAAAGGTGCCCTCAGGAATTAATCTACTGTCAACCTTGAGAGATGCATTTTCTTCATGCTGAATTGCTTGAGAGTTCCGTCCTAAGGGGTTCTGAACCCTACGTCAAGTTGAGGTTGGCTCAGAATAAAGCACATTTTAATTCTACCTTTGTACAGCAATTTGAGTCATCTGCTTGCTTACTGAAAGTGAGTAGCAACCCTATCTCCTGGTGCCACAGTCAGGTGCCGATACTGGGACATGACGACAGCATCAACAGTACCTAGATTTCTGGACAATACACTTACTACTTGATATGATAGGGGTATCACAATACGTGTATTTGTATTCATCCGTATGATAAGCACACGGTGGTTCAGTGCACAGAACTGTACACACAATACATGGTACAACTCTGCACAGTATGATTATACACACGTGCATTTGTTTCCGTAAGTCGACATTTCATCTCATTTCCACAGATTGTGTGCCTGTAGTTTCATGATTTGTGCAAGAGGTGTGGCCACAGCCCTCAGTCTGCTGTCTGTGTGTCTGATAGTGGAGCAGATAACAGAATATTTGCAGAGGAATCCTGTAAATGGTGATGCAAGCACAAAATTCAGCACTATTACTCAGTTGACGTTACTCTTTTGAAAAATCCAATTGGCCACTTGAATTTTCATTAGACAGCCAGGTAGGGGTCAATTCAACAATTACAGAGGTCAAAATTAAGATACTCCAGTCATATTGAAAACTATACCAAATTATTTGTCTGATTCCAAAGATTCGAAAGAGGTATAGTTAGGACTACCTGAGACTAAATGTTTTGGAGTTATGGGGTAAAAACAGCAAAAATGGTGACAGATCAATTTCAGTTTGTACAGGGGTTAAAAGTTAGTTGCTCTAATTTTGGTAAAGTGATGCAAATTATTGGTTGAGTTAATAAGGTTTTAAAAATGAATAGTTTGCACCCATGTTTCATGCTTAGCAATCACATTACGGGGTAACGCCATAAAATCCAGTGGACGTCGACATTGTTTGAAATCTACTTTGGAGACCAAGCATTCAACACAGTAAAAACTATTACATTAATCCTCTTAGCTCAATCTATAATTTGTACTACTTTTCCCCAAAATTGAAGTAACTTTATCTTTTTACCCTTGTACAAACTGAGATTGACCTTTGTCATCATTCTTGCCTTTTTTTTTTTTTTTTTACCACATAACGTAATGACATTGTCAGAGATACTCCAAACGATAACTTTTTGGAATATTTATGATCAGACAAATTATATGGTATAGTTTTCAATAGGTTTGGAACATCTTTTAATTTTGACCCCTTTGTAATTCTTCAATTAACAAAGAATTGAAGAATTACAAAGGGCCACTTGAATTGTGAAAATTCAAGTGGCCAATCATTCAAAAGAGTAATATCTAAGGAATATTTGTGCCATATTTGGTGCTTGTATCACTATTTGAAGGATTGTTTCAGTTATCTGCTGCACCATGAGGTGAAAACAGGAAACAGCGAGTGACTGGGTTATTCCAATCAGAAATTTTGGAAACATTAATTGAATTGGTAAATTTACCTATTTCTTCCAAAGTACGAACTGCATTTGTGTTGAATCAGTCCGATCATTTGAGTTTACACAACCAAAGCCATGAACTTTTAAGCTGACATTTTATATAAATTAGCAAAAAGTTTCATGGATTAGATGTTCACCGAATACCAACACTGTGTACAATGATTTAAAATTTGTACAGCGTGAGGTTTTATGAAATGCTGTTATTTGGGAAAAATACTGAAGGGTGTCTGGCTAACATTCACTCCTTTCTTAAAGTGAACACAATTTTCCACTATTTTGATCAAGTTTCAGCAATTAAGTTGAATAAAATATTAAATTCTGTGCTGTGTGTGTCTGTAATGTTTAGGTGTACAGTGGGGTAAAAAAGTATTTAGTCAGTTCCTGCTTGTGCAAGTTCTCCTACTTAGAAAGATGAGAGGTCTGTAATTTTCATCATAGGTGAACCACCAGTAGACTTTGGCCTCTACTGGTGGTTGGCTCTCACTGCGGTATTGTATCACTTCCTGTTCCGGAGCACAGCGGTGTTTTTCTGTATCTGTTAGCTGTTTAATCTGCGCAGTTAGATTGATCTAGTTATCTAGATTACGATTTGTTTCCCAGTGTAATCTTTACGTGCCTTAACTAAAGCACTCCTTCTACTGAATCACCTCTAAATTATTTACACATTATTCACTTTGCGTGTTTTTAGGAATCCGCTAGCTTAGCGTAGCTACTAGCTCTTAGCCGATTTAGCATGGCGGCTTCTCCTGTCTCTCCCGCACTTTTCTGCTCTGGGTGTGAAATGTTTAGTTATTCCTCGGCCTCCTTTAGCAGTAATGGTACTTGTAATAAGTGTAGCTTATTCGTAGCTTTGGAGGCCAGGCTGGGCGAATTGGAGACTCGGCTCCGCACTGTGGAAAATTCTACAGCTAGCCAGGCCCCTGTAGTCGGTGCAGACCAAGGTAGCTTAGCCGCCGTTAGTTCCCCCCTGGCAGATCCCGAGCAGCCGGGAAAGCAGGCTGACTGGGTGACTGTGAGGAGGAAGCGTAGCCCTAAACAGAAGCCCCGTGTACACCGCCAACCCGTTCACATTTCTAACCGTTTTTCCCCACTCGACGACACACCCGCCGAGGATCAAACTCTGGTTATTGGCGACTCTGTTTTGAGAAATGTGAAGTTAGCGACACCAGCAACCATAGTCAATTGTCTTCCGGGGGCCAGAGCAGGCGACATTGAAGGAAATTTGAAACTGCTGGCTAAGGCTAAGCGTAAATTTGGTAAGATTGTAATTCACGTCGGCAGTAATGACACCCGGTTACGCCAATCGGAGGTCACTAAAATTAACATTAAATCGGTGTGTAACTTTGCAAAAACAATGTCGGACTCTGTAGTTTTCTCTGGGCCCCTCCCCAATCAGACCGGGAGTGACATGTTTAGCCGCATGTTCTCCTTGAATTGCTGTCTGTCTGAGTGGTGTCCAAAAAATGAGGTGGGCTTCATAGATAATTGGCAAAGCTTCTGGGGAAAACCTGGTCTTGTTAGGAGAGACGGCATCCATCCCACTTTGGATGGAGCAGCTTTCATTTCTAGAAATCTGGCTAATTTTCTTAAATCCTCCAAACCGTGACTATCCAGGGTTGGGACCAGGAAGCAGAGTTGTAGTCTTACACACCTCTCTGCAGCTTCTCTCCCCCTGCCATCCCCTCATTACCCCATCCCCGTAGAGACGGTGCCTGCTCCCAGACTACCAATAACCAGCAAAAATCTATTTAAGCATAAAAATTCCAAAAGAAAAAATAATATAGCACCTTCAACTGCACCACAGACTAAAACAGTTAAATGTGGTCTATTAAACATTAGGTCTCTCTCTTCTAAGTCCCTGTTGGTAAATGATATAATAATTGATCAACATATTGATTTATTCTGCCTAACAGAAACCTGGTTACAGCAGGATGAATATGTTAGTTTAAATGAGTCAACACCCCCGAGTCACACTAACTGTCAGAACGCTCGTAGCACGGGCCGGGGCGGTGGATTAGCAGCAATCTTCCATTCCAGCTTATTAATTAATCAAAAACCCAGACAGAGCTTTAATTCATTTGAAAGCTTGTCTCTTAGTCTTGTCCATCCAAATTGGAAGTCCCAAAAACCAGTTTTATTTGTTATCTATCGTCCACCTGGTCGTTACTGTGAGTTTCTCTGTGAATTTTCAGACCTTTTGTCTGACTTAGTGCTTAGCTCAGATAAGATAATTATAGTGGGCGATTTTAACATCCACACAGATGCTGAGAATGACAGCCTCAACACTGCATTTAATCTATTATTAGACTCTATTGGCTTTGCTCAAAAAGTAAATGAGTCCACCCACCACTTTAATCATATCTTAGATCTTGTTCTGACTTATGGTATGGAAATAGAAGACTTAACAGTATTCCCTGAAAACTCCCTTCTGTCTGATCATTTTTTAATAACATTTACATTTACTCTGATGGACTACCCAGCAGTAGGGAATAAGTTTCATTACACTAGAAGTCTTTCAGAAAGCGCTGTAACTAGGTTTAAGGATATGATTCCTTCTTTATGTTCTCTAATGCCATATAACAACACAGTGCAGAGTAGCTACCTAAACTCTGTAAGGGAGATAGAGTATCTCGTCAATAGTTTTACATCCTCATTGAAGACAACTTTGGATGCTGTAGCTCCTCTGAAAAAGAGAGCTTTAAATCAGAAGTGTCTGACTCCATGGTATAACTCTCAAACTCGTAGCTTAAAGCAGATAACCCGTAAGTTGGAGAGGAAATGGCGTCTCACTAATTTAGAAGATCTTCACTTAGCCTGGAAAAAGAGTCTGTTGCTCTATAAAAAAGCCCTCCGTAAAGCTAGGACATCTTTCTACTCATCACTAATTGAAGAAAATAAGAACAACCCCAGGTTTCTTTTCAGCACTGTAGCCAGGCTGACAAAGAGTCAGAGCTCTATTGAGCTGAGTATTCCATTAACTTTAACTAGTAATGACTTCATGACTTTCTTTGCTAACAAAATTTTAACTATTAGAGAAAAAATTACTCATAACCATCCCAAAGACGTATCGTTATCTTTGGCTGCTTTCAGTGATGCCGGTATTTGGTTAGACTCTTTCTCTCCGATTGTTCTGTCTGAGTTATTTTCATTAGTTACTTCATCCAAACCATCAACATGTTTATTAGACCCCATTCCTACCAGGCTGCTCAAGGAAGCCCTACCATTATTTAATGCTTCGATCTTAAATATGATCAATCTATCTTTGTTAGTTGGCTATGTACCACAGGCTTTTAAGGTGGCAGTAATTAAACCATTACTTAAAAAGCCATCACTTGACCCAGCTATCTTAGCTAATTATAGGCCAATCTCCAACCTTCCTTTTCTCTCAAAAATTCTTGAAAGGGTAGTTGTAAAACAGCTAACTGATCATCTGCAGAGGAATGGTCTATTTGAAGAGTTTCAGTCAGGTTTTAGAATTCATCATAGTACAGAAACAGCATTAGTGAAGGTTACAAATGATCTTATGGCCTCGGACAGTGGACTCATCTCTGTGCTTGTTCTGTTAGACCTCAGTGCTGCTTTTGATACTGTTGACCATAAAATTTTATTACAGAGATTAGAGCATGCCATAGGTATTAAAGGCACTGCGCTGCGGTGGTTTGAATCATATTTGTCTAATAGATTACAATTTGTTCATGTAAATGGGGAATCTTCTTCACAGACTAAAGTTAATTATGGAGTTCCACAAGGTTCTGTGCTAGGACCAATTTTATTCACTTTATATATGCTTCCCTTAGGCAGTATTATTAGACGGTATTGCTTAAATTTTCATTGTTACGCAGATGATACCCAGCTTTATCTATCCATGAAGCCAGAGGACACACACCAATTAGCTAAACTGCAGGATTGTCTTACAGACATAAAGACATGGATGACCTCTAATTTCCTGCTTTTAAACTCAGATAAAACTGAAGTTATTGTACTTGGCCCCACAAATCTTAGAAACATGGTGTCTAACCAGATCCTTACTCTGGATGGCATTACCCTGACCTCTAGTAATACTGTGAGAAATCTTGGAGTCATTTTTGATCAGGATATGTCATTCAAAGCGCATATTAAACAAATATGTAGGACTGCTTTTTTGCATTTACGCAATATCTCTAAAATCAGAAAGGTCTTGTCTCAGAGTGATGCTGAAAAACTAATTCATGCATTTATTTCCTCTAGGCTGGACTATTGTAATTCATTATTATCAGGTTGTCCTAAAAGTTCCCTAAAAAGCCTTCAGTTAATTCAAAATGCTGCAGCTAGAGTGCTGACGGGGACTAGAAGGAGAGAGCATATCTCACCCATATTGGCCTCTCTTCATTGGCTTCCTGTTAATTCTAGAATAGAATTTAAAATTCTTCTTCTTACTTATAAGGTTTTGAATAATCAGGTCCCATCTTATCTTAGGGACCTCGTAGTACCATATCACCCCAATAGAGCGCTTCGCTCTCAGACTGCAGGCTTACTTGTAGTTCCTAGGGTTTGTAAGAGTAGAATGGGAGGCAGAGCCTTCAGCTTTCAGGCTCCTCTCCTGTGGAACCAGCTCCCAATTCAGATCAGGGAGACAGACACCCTCTCTACTTTTAAGATTAGGCTTAAAACTTTCCTTTTCGCTAAAGCTTATAGTTAGGGCTGGATCAGGTGACCCTGAACCATCCCTTAGTTATGCTGCTATAGACGTAGACTGCTGGGGGGTTCCCATGATGCACTGTTTTTCTCTTTTTGCTCTGTATGGACCACTCTGCATTTAATCATTAGTGATCGATCTCTGCTCCCCTCCACAGCATGTCTTTTTCCTGGTTCTCTCCCTCAGCCCCAACCAGTCCCAGCAGAAGACTGCCCCTCCCTGAGCCTGGTTCTGCTGGAGGTTTCTTCCTGTTAAAAGGGAGTTTTTCCTTCCCACTGTAGCCAAGTGCTTGCTCACAGGGGGTCGTTTTGACCGTTGGGGTTTTACATCATTATTGTATGGCCTTGCCTTACAATATAAAGCGCCTTGGGGCAACTGTTTGTTGTGATTTGGCGCTATATAAAAAAAAAATTGATTGAATTGATTGATAGGTACACTTCAACTATGAGAGACAAAATGAGGAAAAAAAAATCCAGGAAATCACATTGTAGGATTTGTAAAGAATTTATTCGTAAATTATGGTGGAAAATAAGTATTTGGTCAATAACAGAAGTTCAACTCAATACTTTGTAACATAATCTTTGTTGCAATGACAGAGGTCAAACGTTTCCTATGTCTTCATCAGGTATGCACACCATATTGGCCTCTCTTCATTGGCTTCCTGTTAATTCTAGAATAGAATTTAAAATTCTTCTTACTTATAAGGTTTTGAATAATCAGGTCCCATCTTATCTTAGGGACTTCATAGTGCCATATCACCCCAATAGAGCGCTTCGCTCTGACTGCAGGCTTACTTGTAGTTCCTAGGGTTTTTAAGAGTAGAATGGGAGGCAGAGCCTTCAGCTTTCAGGCTCCTCTCCTGTGGAACCAGCTCCCAATTCGGATCAGGGAGACAGACACCCTCTCTACTTTTAAGATTAGGCTTAAAACCTTTTGCCAAAGCTTATAGTTAGGGCTGGATCAGATGACCCTGAACCATCCCTTAGTTATGCTGCTATAGACTTAGACTGCTGGGGGGGTTCCCATGATGCACTGAGTGTTTCTTTCTCTTTTTGCTCTGTATGCACCACTCTGCATTTAATCATTAGTGATTGATCTCTGCTCCCTTCCACAGCATGTCTTTTTCCTGATTCTCTCCCCTCAGCCCCAACCAGTTCCAGCAGAAGACTGCTCCTCCCTGAGCCTGGTTCTGCTGGAGGTTTCTTCCTGTTAAAAGGGAGTTTTTCCTTCCCACTGTCGCCAAGTACTTGCTCACAGGGGGTCGTTTTGACTGTTGGGGTTTTTCTGTAATTATTGTATGGCTTTTGCCTTACAATATAGAGTGCTTTGGGGCAACTGTTTGTTGTGATTTGGCGCTATATAAATAAAATTGATTTGATTTGTAGCTGGTATTTTGGCCCATTCCTCCATGCAGATCTCCTCTAGAGCAGTGATGTTTTGGGGCTGTCGCTGGGCAACATGGACTTTCAACTCCCTCAACAAATTTTCTATAGGGTTGAGGTCTGGAGACTGGCTAGGCCACTCCAGGACCTTAAAATGCTTTTTACGGAGCCACTACTTCGTTGCCCGAGAAGTATGTTTGGGATCATTGTCATGCTGGAAGACCCAGCCACGTTGCATCTTCAATGCTCTCACTGATGGAAGGTGGTTTTGGCTTAAAATCTCGTTACATGGCCCCGTTCATTCTTCCCTTAACACTGATCAGTCGTCATGCCCCCTTTGGAGAAAAATAGCCCCAAAGCATGATGTTTTCATCCCCATGCTTCACAGTAGGTATGGTGTTCTTGGAATGCAACTCAGCATTCTTCTTCCTCCAAACACGACGAGTTGTTTTCCTAGATGAATCTATATTATTACCATATAATGTAATTCATACAATTTAGAACAAATTCTCATTCTTACACACAAAATGAAATACTATATTGAAATTTGATACATTATATCAATAAAACCTATGAAACCAAACTCGAACAGTGCTCATCATCCATTCTTCATGTCAGTCAGATATATTTGATTTGTACCAAGTGGCCTTTGTTTCTCTTGTGCTCACTGTAACATGTACTATTTATGTACTGTTGTAATCTATATCTATTACCAGACGGGACACGGGAAGTAGATCACATGTATATACATTAATGCCACACCCACTTCCTGTGGGGTCCATCCTTTTATATCATCCCTGTAGGTACATATCTTATGCCCACGCTTCCCTTTCCGCCCTTTAGTTAACTGGTACAGTAAATTTACTTTAAATATTCAAAATCCTCATATTTAATCCTGAGTATTAAAACACATCAACCATGTACCTGTATTAAGAATTCATAACCAGAGCATTACCTTAAACATTCAAGTCCATTGAAGTCTATAGAATTACTACATTCTGCATTACTTCTCCTTCTCCTGTCCTTTTTTTTTTAAACTAGGGGTCGGGGTAGACCTCCTAGTCCCCAAGCTGTGCAGGGTTTATTTTGCCCTGTGATCCAAACCACAGCTTTCTACAGGTTCAGTCTGTTTGGTGGTCTTATGGTCCGGCCCATTCTAGTCTCTTTGGTAAGCTCTGGAATGACCCTGATGTGGGATCGGGTCCTCCTGAGAGTGCCTGAGGGCAGGTCTATGATGTACGACCTGGGTGTCTGAGCTGGACCACTGACAATCCCTGTCTCTTTTGTGTCCTTCACCCAGACATTTGTCCTGGTCTTGTCTTTGTGTTGTCGTTTGTTGTACCAAGAAGCCTGTTGTTCTTTTAACTCCTGGTCTTTTCTTCTGAAGGCCTGCGGGTCAGGCCATGCAGGTTGTAGTTTCTCTTCGCTGATCGGCAGGGGTGTCCTGATGTTGCGACCCATCAGCAGCTGTGCAGGGGATGAGCCGTGTGCCAAGGGAGTGACCCTGTAGGCCATGAGTGCTTTGTGGGGATCTTTCCCCTTCTTCAGGAGAGATTTTACTGTCTTCACCGCCCTCTCAGCCTCCATTACTTTGAGGGTAACGGGGACTGCTGGTCGTGTGTGTGAAGTCTTAGTCTCTGGCAAAGGCTGCAGACTCCGCTGCAGAGAACTGGGGGCCGTTGTCCATGACAACGGTCTCTAGGACTCTGTGACGGGCAAAGATCGCCTTCAGCTTTCCTGTCATGTGAGCTGTGGTGGTGGTGAGGTTTGCCACTTCAATGTAGTGTGAGTAGTAGTCAATGCACAGAAGATGCATTGCATTGTCCCACTGAAAGAGATACGCTGCCATGGTCTATCTGGCAGCTGAGTTGTCAGCAGTGGCTCTGGTGCATTGTGGGCCTCCCGTGCACAGGTTGCACAGTTTTCCACCTTCCCCTTGATCTGTTTGGACAGACCTGGCCACCACGTTGATTGCTGTGCTCTGGCCACACACTTTGTCATACCTTGGTGACCTTCGTGTATTTTGTCCAGCATTTGCTCTTGCAGTGTGGCAGGGATGGCGATTCGTTGGCCTTTCATCAGCAGTCCGTCTGCCACCAGCAGGTCTTGTTGATACTGCCAGTACAGCTGCAGTTGTGGTGGAAGAGCTTTTCTGTTCAGGGGCCAACCTGTTTGCACCATGCATTTTAGTCTTTTGCACACATCTGCTTCTTGTGCTTCTTGTGATCTGCACTAACCTCTGTTCTGATGCTGGCAGGTGCTCCATGATGACATTGATGGAGACACACACATCCTCTTCCAGCTGCTTGTCCTCTGGTGTGGGCAGCGCTTGGATTGGTGCTCTGGAGAGTGCATCTGCTGTGACCAATTTCTTTCCAGGCACGTGTTCGATCTTGTACGTGAAATGAAGCAGCTGCAGCCTGAATCTCTGTCTGTATCAAAAAGTCCTTCCCTATCAGGTAAGACTGAAAACGCTCACACGTCCAGGTCAGCGCCAGCGCTTCCTTCTCTATCTGGGTGTACCTACGCTCTGTCTCTGTCATGCTGTGTGATATGAAGGCTACTGGCCTCCACTCTCCAGACTGCTGCTTCTGAGACAACACTCCACCTAGCCCAAAGGATGAAGCATCTGCTGCTACTGTTGTTTCTCGGTGTAGACAGTACTGGGCCAGTACTGTTGGTGAGCTGAGTTCCTTACGCAGCTCGTCGAATGCTCTCTGGTGTGCACTGCCCCACACCCAGTCTGTCTGTTTTTAGCAAGTCTCTCAGTGGCTGTGTGAGTTCTGCTATACTTGGAGAGAACTTGCCCACGTAGTTGACCATGCCCACAAACCTTTTCACGTCCGCAGCGTCTTTGGGCGTGGGCATCTCTGTGGCTTTGATCTTGCCTGGATCCGCTTCTACGCCCCTCGCGCTGACGATGTGGCCCAGGAACGTTACCTTGTTGACTGCAAACTGACACTTGTCATTGTTCAGTGTCAGCCCCTCTTCCTGGAGCCGCTCCAGCACCCTGTGCAGCCTCTGGTCATGTTGTTCTCGTGTTGACCCAAAGACAAGGATGTCGTCAGCATGGCATACTGTCCCTTCTAACCCCCTCAGCATGTGTCAGCCATTTTTGAAAGTGTTCGGGTGCTGACGAAATGCCGAAAGACAGTCTCTTGTAGCAGTATCTCCCGAAAAGCGTGATGAATGTAGTCAGTGGGACTGATTGTGGATGTAGGGGTACCTGCCAGAATCCAGCTGTAGCATCCAGCTTCGAAAAGATGGTTGCCGCAGCCAGCTTAGCCAGGGTTTCGTCGACAGCTGGAAAGATGTCTCTCTGCAAATGTACTCATTCAGATGTGTTATGTCAGAGCAGATTCTGATCTTTCCGTTGGGCTTCAGTGCCACGACCATGCCCGCACACCCATCTGTAGGCTCCTCTATGGACACGATCAAACCCATTTTCTCCATTCTTTGGAGCTCCTCTTTGACCTTGTCGTGCAGTGGCAGAGGGACACGCTGTGGCAGTGACAGTGCATAGGGCTTGACATTGTCCTTCATTTTGATTTTGTACTCCCCTGTGAGGCAGCCCAGTCCTGTGAAGACCTAGGGGTACTGTTTCTTCATGTCGGCCTCTGACTCTATTACACTATCCACTACATGTATCAGTTTTAGGTCTGAGATGGCTGGCGGACCCAGCAGTGGTGTTGCTAGCTTTTGTACTACATACACTGGCTGTATTGTTGTTCTGTCCTTGTATGTCATGACAACATCAAACTGACCTCTCACCTGTAGCGGTTCGTTGCTGGGTCCACACAGTGGTATGGATGCTTTGGTGAGTGGGCCATGCAGTCTGAGTAGGCAGCGCTTGGGATGACGGTTCCATCCTCTCCTGTATCCAGCTTGAAGGTAAGTGCCTGTCCATTCATTTTCAGTGTTTTTTTCTATGCAGGTTTCTTCCCCATGCACCCAGGAAAAGTGTCTTCTCTTCCCCTGCCTCGAGCACTGCACCTACTTTGACTGACTTACACACTGCTGCAAAATGTCCTCTCTTCCTACATTTTCTGCACTATGCATCTCGTGCAGCACAGTTGTTCAGGGAGTGTGGCGGCCCTTTTCCACACCGCCCACAGCTTTTCTGTCCTTTCTGAATGTCCTTTTGTCCCTTTCCATAGGACGTTTTCCCTGTCTGGTTATCTCTGTATGGCTTTCTTAAATTTTAGTAAGTCCACATTCGCCTCTCTTTGTTCAGTTGCCATTGCCTCTCTCACTACTGGTTGCTGTTTCTTCATTTCTTCATGTTGCCGAATTGCGGTTTTTGCTTTTCCAACGTTAATTCACTGTCCATCTGTAACTTTTCTGACAGTCCATGATGCATTATGTCTGCCACTAGCCTGTCTCTGATCATTTCATCTTGCAGAGGGCCATATTGGCAGTGCTCTGCCAGTTTGTAAACTGCCGCGATGAAGGCTTCAGCTGTCTCACCTGGCTCCTGTCTTCTCCTATTGAAGCGCGCCCTCTCGTAAATCACGTACTTGCATATGAAATATTTATCAAAGGCTGCTCTAACTGACTGGTACTTGTTTATACTCTCATTATTCTCAGCATCGAAGACTAGCGTTGACAGAATATCTGCTTTATCTCCCATAGCATAAACCAATGTGTTCACATGATACTGTTCATCTTTCTTGTCCAGTCCCGCCGCCACACGGAACCTTTCAAATCGACGAATCCAGTTGGGCCATGTAGAAAAGTCAGAAAATTCATCTGGTGGGGTTACAAGGAAAAGTGAATCCATCCTCTTTTCTTCCTTTTTACCGTCGAGTTGTCCTCCGGGCTGTCCTTTCAACGTCCGTTACTGACACGCTCCCTCATGGTCTGACTAGCTGCTAGCTTGCTGCACTCAGTTTCTAACTGCTGGCTAGCGTTAGCATAGCTTAGCATTTACCGCAAAAATTTGGGATGCACTTGACTTATTAATAAATTAATTTTACCGCGACTGACGGACAGTTCTTTCTTTCCGATCGTCTGAGGCAGAATTCAACACGATTCTGACACCATGTAACATGTACTGTTGTAATCTATATCTCTTACCAGATGGGACACGGGAGACACTCATGACAGTCAACTCTTTAATGCCGTTCCTCAAGTAGATCACACATGTATATACATTAATGCCACACCCACTTCCTGTGGGGTCCGTCCTTTTATATCATCCCTGTAGGTACATATCTTATGCCCACGGTACACTCACAACATCAAAAATTATATTCATGGCTCAAATGTCACCTCTGTTCACATGGTTTTTACTTTTCAACAGTGTTTGTAACACAACTTATGTAGTGTAAAATTATTGTAATTAGGCTAGTTTTTATTATATTAATTTGTGTGGCGTCAAAAAACACAAACGGTACCTAACCCGATTGTTGGACACATCCGGTTCTCTGCACGTTTACAGTATTTACTCTTAGCTTGCTTTATCTATTGTGTTTTTTGGAGTGCAGCTTATGGTTGAAGCACTGGGAACACTGGCAAATCTGGTGATTGTATGTCAATGGCAAATTGTCTACAGTCGGGTAGAAGGACCCCTTTTACTTAGGGCCCCATTGAGGTTAGGACCGGCTCTATAGCCAACACATGTCTTATTGCCTCTGGGACCTATGAAGAATGTGTCCAACTGACAAAGTTCATGAATCTGATGCAAACTTTTTGAAATGTCTTTTCACCTATTTTTCTAACATCTGCTCTGTTGTCTCTCTTAAGCGTGTACAGCCCACTAATCCCGGCTTGTCTTTTTACAGATTTCTCAAAGAAACTGGAGTTCAAAAGTGTCCCCTGTAACTTCTTTTGGAGAGTATGGGCTTATGTCCAGTGGCCTCGCTTATGTCACTTTTTACACAAGTTTTTAAATGGACATTTCTTCCCCGCACATTGAGTACCACACCTACAATAGCGCTGATCCTGTTTAGTCTTTGCTCCTTCTGCAGTTGCTCTTTTCATCTTCTACGCTCAGTTTTGCTTATCTTTGCTAAGGTTACCCATGTGATCCTCTGCTGGATTAGCCCGAGGCTAATCTGTTTAGCAACCTGCTCAGCGTGGTGCACCAGCCGGATTACTTATGGAAGAGACAAATCTGCACTGAGCTGAAACTCCTGAGATAACTCCTCGTCTCTCATTTCTGCCACTGATCTATCATGGATGGGCTCATCCCCTTTATTTCCACACTTGCAGTTTTGTGCTAACCCATACACAGCCCTCTGAATTGTTGTAACTTTTATTATTAACCAAATGAACTTGCTCCACACATGACCACCGTTCAACATCGACCGCATCCAGGGGATGCTATGATCTTTGTAGAATGAGTGGATGCCCTGATTGCAGTACTTGAAGCTGACTGGGGACTTGATGATTGACCTGGATCAAGACAAACTCCCAGCTTTCAATAACTTCTTGGCCATCAAAAGTGTATCTGTTGAAAAATCCATGGTCATCCCTGGAAAAGATGTCATCTTGAAGGGAGGATATGTTGCTCTAAAATCTGTTTACCTTTTTGGATTAATGCTGCCATTGCAGCAGTCTAAATTAACTTGGCCAAGAGTACTGACACAACCCCAAATCAAGACAGGCCCTGGGCTTTGGACCTGTTGCAGATAAATCCGAATGGTTCTTTTTGACTTTGGTCCAAGGTCACATGGTGCCCATTTCCTCCAAAAAAAATCAAGTGCTGATTTTTCTGACCACAACGCATTTCCACTGTATGGCGATCCAGCCCAGATGCCTCGAACACAGATATGTTGACGCAGCAAGGTTAACGAAAGACTTTTTTTCATAGTAAAGTTTTAAGTGGCATCAATGGATGCAACTCCAGTTTGTAGTGCTTGACAAAGGTTTCCCAAAATAATCCCTTTCCCATGTGGTTATATCAGTTATTGATGAATGAGTGTTTTTGATGCAGTCCCATCTGAAAGATTGTCGATCACAGGTGTTTATTTTAGGAGTGCATCCTTGCCCTTTAAATTAACCCACAGAGGGGAGAAATATCCAAATCCCTTCCAATCTTTTTTTGAAGATCATTGCTTTAAGGGTGATTCTTTAACTACGGGCACTATTGGCCTTGTAAATGTAATTTACCACACCACTGACTTACAATATAAAGCGCCTTGGGGCAACTGTTTGTTGTGATTTGGCGCTATATACATGTGCTCTGATGTCTATCTCCATAGAAACTACCCAAACAATCTTTCATACAAACTGTTTAAAGGGACGTTACAGTGTTGTGGTGGAAATTACAGCAATAGTGTGGGACAACTACATTTTGTTTAAAAAAATCACAACAGTTGTATGACATTGAATACCCCAATTATGTTTTGATTTTACTGATATTTTATTGAGATATTTTAAAACATTAGAAAAAAACGTTTCTTTACCATTCATTTTTATCATTGAAGATCAAAAGTCTGGGTGTGGGACAAGCACAAAACGGCAATATTTGCATATAATGATGCTGAAAAAAGGTGAAAGTCATCAGACTACTAGAACAAATTTCTTAACACACTTTCATTGTAAAGATAACTATAAAAGTGTGAAATCTCCCCTTTTTTCTGTTTTTCATACAATATGATCAAAGGACATAAGTGCCCGTAGTCTAAGAATAAATGAATGGTAATTATGCTTTATTCACTCTTGAAAAAACCTTCGCCATCTGCTTGGACCTTGGAAAGATCCTCATGTAGAGTATTGTGTTGATAAATATCACGAGCCAAGAAAAGGTGTTCTGTTCATTTACTAATGCAACTGTTAATTGGTAAGCAAGTAAGAAGCATGACCTTTGTTTAAACCCACATGCTATTACACTACCTGTGTGTGTGAGGGTTTGGAGGGACGGGAATGAGATGTTAGAGGAATGACTGCCAGGTTATTGAAGTGGCTGAGATGTGGGGAAATGGAGGAAGCGGCCACCTTTTCACTCGGCCCCCATCCAGTCATATCAGCTGTCTGAGCTTTTTCAAAGGAAATTTATTTTTAGATATTTCAGAAACTCATTTGAAAGCGATTTTCACTCTATGGCGGCAGCCTCCTCCTGCTGCGCCAGCCTTTACCCCCCCTCTCCTCTGGCACCCGATGTGTCGCTGAGCCCATTCCTTGGCAGTCAGCACAGTTTTGATTTAATTCTGAGGGCCATCTGTAATCCCCTGCAGGACACCCAGGCCCGTAGCCTCACACACCATACCTCTCTCTCAGCCTTTCTCTCTCCTGCTGCCTCACAACCCTGTCTTTTCTTCTTCACCTATACACAGCAGCTCCCCCCCACCGCACCTACTTGCCCCCCCAGCGCCGCTGCCCCACTGTGGGACTGTCAACGCATCTCAGACATGCCGGGATAATGGGATTGCTGAGCATCAGTCTTTCAACAGGTTATCCTCACGAGAAATGAGACGCATAGCTGAGAACCGCTACAACAGTGCATTGGTATTCAGTGTTATTGTGGTTTTGTAGTTAATGGGATACTTTTCACTGAGCACTCCAAGAAGTCACATTACTCTAATGTATATGCACACTGCACATTATGCCTTAGTGGTGTGATCATTTAGGAGCACATTACAGGCTTTCCTGCTCAAAAAAATAGTTTGGTACTTATCATTTAAGTCCTTTAAAATCTGCGTGGAAATGCAGGTGACCGGGTTGCCTGCCTGACTGAAAAGTCTTCATATGATGCGTCTGTGGGCACGTGGTGGCATGTAAAACTCATTTTTTGTGTTTGCACAGTGCAAAATTTGAGTACAAATTAGAAATGGGGCATGAAGGGTTTGGGTGAAGGCATTATATTAATTCAGCCAGTCAGAGTGGGGCCTGTCATTACCTTTCGGCCAGAGTGCAACATAAACGAGTTTGTTGTTACTGAAAAGTGACGGACTTTCTGGTTATGACAGTTGGATTATCACACAACAGAAGTGTCCTGAAAAGGCTAAACACTTCCTAGGTCAAAAACACAGAGGTCGAGGAACACTAGGAGTGCTCCTGAAGGAATGCTAGAAAGTCCAATATTCACAACAATCTGGCGAGGAAAGCTGGAACACGGTGCCTTCTTAAAGTGTATATGCTCACCTAATGCAGGAAACATGGAGACTTGAGGGCTCAACTGTTGGAAAGTGTGGGTCATGGGGTAACTGAGCAATGACAAGCAATTCCCACCAGGGACCGGGGCGAAAGATATGACCAAAATACATGGGTGATTCTTAGACTACGGGCACTTATGTCCTTTGATCATATTGTATGAAAAACAGAAAAAAGGGGAAATTTCACACTTTTATAGTTATCTTTACAATGAGTGTTAAGAAATTTGTTCTATTAGTCTATGATGACTTTTCAGCATCATTATATGCAAATATTGCCATTTTGTGCTTGTCCCACACTGACTTTTGACCTTCAATGATAAAAATGAATGGTAAAGAAACGTTTTTTCTAATGTTTTAAAATATCTCTGAATAAAATATCAGTAAAATAATCAAAACATAATTGGGGTATTCAATGTCATACAACTGTTGTTTTTTTTTTTTAAACCAAATGTAGTTGTTTCCACCACAACACTGTAATGTCCCTTTAAACAGTTTGTATGAAAGATTGTTTGGATAGTTTCTATGGAGATAAACAGTGACATCAGAGCACATGTATATAGCACCAAATCACAACAGTTGCCCCAAGGTGCTTTATATTGTAAGGAAATGGTGTGGTGGAAATTACATTTGCAAGGCCACTAGTGCCCGTAGTTAAAGAATCACCCACATATAAAAAAAAAAAACAGGCAAATGGCTGAGACAGAAAAATGCAAAAAGAGTAGAGAGTAGCGAGTGTGGGCAACAAGTGGCTCTGAAGGGCTTAGTGTATACATATGTGAGAAACTACTCAGACATATGTTAGCAATATGTATGCAAATTTTTGTGTTTTTGTTGTATTTTGTTATTGCACGTCTGTGTTGTGTTGTAGACCCACTGTTTGAGGCTTTCTGACCATTGTGTTATTTAAGTAGTAGAAATAAACTGCACTGGGCTTTAGAGTTTAGTGCAGTTAATTTCTGGTGTCAGACACTATAAACACACTTGCTCTGTGCCTGACTACACTTTATACCCACGTGAGGACAAGTAAATATTTGATTTAGCAGATCCATAACTGTGTAGACACTCACACTTATGTTGAGTTAATTGCTGCATTCTGCTGGGTGGAAGATGTATTAATATTCAACCAAGATAAGAGTTTTAAGCTGTAATTAACAGTAATTTGATTGGACACGCAATTTAGTTATTTATACAACATAATAATGTCACATACAGAAAACTTAACATTATGCATAGTTTATCTAATCATATCGTCTTGTAATTCTGCATATCATATTCGCTCATCAGAGTGCCCAGAGCCCTCCATGCGAAAATGTGCCTGAAGAGGGAGTGGGAAGAAGCCCAAGCATGGCCATTATTGTGTTATTTGGAATACCCATTTCAATAAAATGTCTGATTTCATCACAAATAAAACATTCACAAATAACTCACCTGTTTGTGCCTGTTTATTTTGTCCTTGTCCTGTTTTATTTTTATAAAAACTCTCGATGGGAGACATCAAAGTTTAAAAAAAAAAAAAAAAAGAAAAAAAAAAATACAAGACTTTACATGAGTTGAAGAAAAGGGGAAATAGAAACAGAAGCTGCTCTCCCAAAGAGATGATCATTGTTTCTACTCTCTGCGGTGTTTGCACAGGCACAGTGCGAGAGGTTGGATGCTTGTTGCACTTCAGCAGCGAGATACCCTCATGGCAGCTGACCAGAATAACAGGTTTGATTTTCATCCGACCACACGATCGCCAATCAGGAGGTGGTCGTGAGAGGTTAAACGCAGCTCGTTACTCCATGTATACTACATGATGCAGGACGCGCGATTTAGCTGAAACTCGGCACAATCCAAAAAATTCTCGCATGAGTGGAAAAAAGGGCCAAAACTCAGTGTAAGCCCAGCTTAAGTACTGAATGTATGGCAGTGTTCTATTTATTTTGACACCGGTTATATCAGATGGTTATCTAATTACAATTTGGCTTTTGTTTTTTTTTTTGAAAATGCCTTTTTTTGGGGGGGAAAAAAATGGAAATAGAGACTGGAATGGACGTCACGTAACTAGCGGCGTGCCGCACGGTGGCCATTACTAAGGGTGGAGAGAGCACCTTGGGCCAGTTAAACAGAAGTGAAATGAGGAGAAAGGCAGCCAGTGCTTCACCATCAACTGCACCAACTACAAAAACAAATTCTCGAGTACTAAAATGAACTGTACAACAGCCTTAATGTAATTATGTAAAACAAATGTCTATTTTAAAGTCGTTATGTCACAATTTAATATCAATATACTGAGACTATAACTCAACGCCATAAGTTCTTTTCATTAAGCTGCGTTCACATGCATACAGATATGGAAACAAATGTTTATTTCTCTCTCTCTCGTTTAATATGATGTGTACATGGTGGTCATAGGCGGCATTTAAATTTTAACAGTGTGGTTGGAGGGGATGGAGGAGGTACTTTTTACCCTGACTGAGGGTCAAAAGTCATAAATTCTGAATGGCTTTATATCTACTTGTAATAAAATGTTAGTAAAAATCATGTTATTAAAAGACTAGCAATAATATTACAGTGGAAAAAGCAGCAAGGTAAATGTCCACAATGGCAAGACATACTTCAGATTTTTATTTTAAAACATAAGGATTTTTTATCCAGGCATCTGTGGGTTCGTTAGAGCTTTTAATCAGCATGAATACAACTTAAAAAAAACATCACAGTAAATGAACAGAATGGCATATTTTCCCCAAATTTCCACACTTTACATAAAACAATTTTTTTTTTTACCCACACATGCATAGGTTCATTGGAAAGAGCTTTCAAATGGCTTTAAAACAAGCTTACATTTATTAAAATCCTTTAAGAAATAGCGATGCTAGTGCAAAAAAAAAGCGATCAGTTTATTATTGATGATCTGCACATCTCCACTCTTAGTAATGGCCCCTTCCTGTCCTGAGCGATGCTAATGTAGATTGAGGCGCGCACGTCCATTCCAGTCTATATTTCCATGAAGATAACTTTTCAGTTAGCTGATTATCTGTTATTGAAGCTAATTTTTTGGTTAGCTGTGCCCACCACTGAGTAGCAGGATGTGGCCTAGGACAGGGATGTGTGGGTTACGCTGCTGGGTCTACTGCCACCATGACCTGGTCCTAGATAAATGGCAGAACATTGTGGTTTTTGAGGTTTTTTTCTGGATAGACATACACTGATTTGGGATTATTATGGCATGCTTGTAAATGTGTATGGTCTCAGAAATGTTGGCTTTTAGTAGTGTCCTTTTCCTCATACAGTATTTTGGCCCTGTCACATTACAGGCGTGCAGATCATGTAGGCACAGTTGTGTTCAAAATAATAGCAATACGTTTTAAAAAGTGTGTAAAGATCAAAATCTTTACATAGCTTTCATTTGCATACATCCAAATGCATTGGGAACTCTGCACATTCTATTTCAATCAAAAATTGATCAAATTTACAGAAAGTGAAGAAAAAGGAATATTAAGCTGTTTAAAAAATAGCATTTGCTGTAAAAACTGAAAAATGCTTTTAGATTTCTTTCCTGTGAATGACTTAACTTTAGTTGTATAACTAATGTCGCTGAGAACTGCTTCACATCTGTGTTGCATGGAGTCGACCAACTACTGGCCACTGTGAACAGGTATTTTAGCCCAGGACTGTTGGACTACAACCCACAATTCCTCTGCATTTCTTGTTTTTTCCTCAAACAGCATTTTTGATGTTTTCTATTGGATTAATGTCCAGGGATTGGGTTGGCCACTCCATAACATTAATCTTGTTGGTCTGGAACCAAGATGCTGCTTGTTTGCTGGTGTGTTTGGGGTTGTCTTGTTGAAACACTCATTTCAAGGACATTTCTTCTTCAGCATAAGGCAACATGACCTCTTCAAGTATTCAAACCGATCCATGTGATAAACAGGCCCAACAACTTACTATGAGAAACATCCCGTATCATGATGCTTGCTCCACCATGCTTCACTGCCTTCAACAGTGTACTGTGGCTTGAATTCATTTGGGGGGGGGGGGGGGTCTTCTGGCAAACTGTCTGCGGCCCCTTGACTCAAAAAAGAACAATCTTGTTTTCATCAGTCCACAAAATGTTGCTCCATTTCTCTCCATGTCACTTAGATCTTCTTTGATTACCCTTGAGCTGATCATTGGCTGAGTCTTTTCCATTCTGGCTATTCTTTGATCCATTTGAAAGATGGTTTTCTGTTTTCTTCCATGTCTTTCAGGTTTTGTTGCTATTTTAAAGCATTGGAGATCATTTTAGCTGAGCAGTCTGTTTTCTGCACTTCTTTATATGCTTTCCTCTATTCAATCAACTTTTTAATCCAAGTGCGCTGTTATTCTGAACAATGTCTGGAACGTCCCATTTTACTCATATTTTCAGAAAGAAATGCACGACAATCAACATGTACAACATCTGTTGCCTTTGTCCTTCAATATGGGTCACAGAAAGAAAAATACAATTATTTTTTTATGAACAGCTGAAAAAAATCATCTTTCTTAACTTTCTATAAAGTAATAATTTTGATAAATTTTTCTTGTTTTGATTTGGACTGGAATGTGCGGTGTTGTCAATGGATATGAAAGCTATTTTAAGAATTTGAACTTTACTCAGTTTTTTAAAACACACTGCTTTTCAACACAACTGTAACACCAGTTTAACGTGATCAGACTGCTTATGGGGAACGGTTACCATTACTTCCTGTTTTTCCAAGTAGTTGTGATGTTTTACTATCAACGTGTCTTATTTCTGTTATCTGTGTGTAACTTTAAAAACATAACGGAACATAGTGTCAACGTTTTTGAACTTGCATGAAAGTTTCTATCTTTTTCATAATAGTTCCGTGGGCTTGGTCGAACTTTCCTGGACATGAGGCTTCACAGGCTGATTGGAACTTACCCCATGAATGTCTGGCTTTCAGGGTAAAGCAGTTTAGCGGTTGGTTGACTCTGTAAGCTCTGGTCAAAGATAAGCACCTGCCTGGAGAGCTTTTCCATTTCCTTTCAAAGCGCCCAATCAAGTAGTGGCTGCAACTTGGCACTAAAAAGACCTAAATACCCCTCACTCTTCCCATCTGCCACAAAAAATTTGAGTCCTGCCTTCTGTCTTTCCAGCTCTTTCATTCTCCCTTCAGACTCTTACATAGAATCTTTCTCTTGCTGTCTCAAACCCCACAGATGGTTCTAATTTCAACCAGTGCTTTTAAGAGACAACTCTGTAAATGTGCAAAAGTCAAATATTTTAGCATTTAACTTGTTTAACTAATGAGGAAATACTGTGTTTTTGAGACTAGAAGATGGATTAATTCTTATTTGTGGATGATTCTTTAACTACAGGCACTATTGCCCTTGTAAATGTAATTTCCACCACACCATTGCTTTACAATATAAAGCGCCTTGGGGCAACTGTTTGTTGTGATTTGGCGCTATATACATGTGCTCTGTCACTGTTTATCTCCATAGAAACTACCCAAACAATCTTTCATACAAACTGTTTAGGGACATTACAGTGTTGTGGTGGAAATTACGGCAATAGTGTGGGACAACTACATTTTGTTTAAAAAAAAAAAAATCACAACAGTTGTATGACATTGAATACCCCAATTATGTTTTGATTATTTTACTGATATTTTATTGATATTTTAAAACATTAGAAAAAACATTTCTTTACCATTCATTTTTATCATTGAATATCAAAAGTCTGGGTGTAGGACAAGCACAAAACGGCAATATTTGCATATAATGATACTGAAAAAAGGTGAAAGTCATCATAGACTACTAGAACAAATTTCTTAACACACTTTCATTGTAAAGATAACTATAAAAGTGTGAAATTTCCCCTTTTTTCTGTTTTTCATAAAATATGATCAAAGGACATAAGTGCCCGTAGTCTAAAAATCACCCTTGTGGGGATTGTGGACATCTGCTAAGCATTAATTGACAACACAAGTTGGTAGCTATAGGTTATGACACCACTTTGCCTATTAATTCAGCTTGGGACTCCAGCAAGGATGGTCGCATTCCTCCCCTCTCCTGTCCTCCTTTCTGTTCTCTATCTCTGCTCTGACCTTCAAAGTCCCAGCCTCACCAGAGTGTGAATTCTTCAAATTAAGATTTGGATTAACCATGGAATTGATCAGATGGTCTCTCAACGCTATTGACACCATTTTTTTTTTTTTTTTACAAGGTAATCAGGGCTGGGGGATCCTGCGTGCCCTGATGGAACCTACCCCCCGGGCTATGCTCTCGATGCCTGAGACTGGAGTATGACATGCTGGCTCCACTCTCTGTGGAAGACGTTATTTCTATTCGCTTTTATAGTGGGAGGTTTGGTGGTGTTTGGTTTGTGCACTGCCCTGACCCACAGGAATATTAGCAAGACGGCTGCTTTCAGATTCTCATCCCCTCATCTGTCCATCATGATTGAGTTGGGGAATGCTGTGTAATCGCAGACTGCGTGAACTGTTGAACTCTAACTGAAAATGGATACGATCTCGGAGCATATGGCTGCATTGCAAAGGAATGTGCTGCTGAGGACCGGTTAATATTCTTTATAAATTTGGACTCTAGATGGTCAGAGGTGCAGTAAATGGAATTCTGTATCTCTCCGCCTAACATCAACATGGCAGCCTTAACGGCTCCTGAAGGCCAAATACCCTGCTCTTCCCCCAGAAGGATCTACGGCCTTGGTGATGGAATTCGGCTCCCCCTTCTTATCTATCTACCCCCTCCAGCCTGCAATGTCAGACTTTACACACACAAGGACAGAAACTGAAACTTAACTCGTCTGCACACGACGCATGTCTCCCTCCCTATTACCCCCCCCCCCCCCGCCCCGTAATTTTGTTGTTTTTACACTCATGTGATGACAATGACAATAAATGTCATCTCATAATTACAATTCCGGAGCCTAAATGGCGGTAAGCCGTTACAGCCGGATTCAGGCAGAAAAACACTCAGGTAATGCTTCTCGGAGTCTACCACAGTTATTTGACCCCGTTTCAGTCTTCACATATTTGAAACTGTGCATTGTAAAATTAAATTAAATGGAAAAGAATATCATTTTTATTCTATTAATGGGAAATTAAAGTCCTTGACATCATACTGACAATGTTCCACTGGCCTGACAGTTACCAGTTGGAAACTGTCACTAAAAATTAAATAACTGAGATACAATGGATTGTATAAAAGAGACCCAAAAGTGTCACTGCCCCCCCAATTGTGTAAAAACATACTGCATGGTTGGCCTTCAGAGATAATGGCACTAAACTGGTCAGAGTCCACTGAAGAGGTTTGCCTCAGTCTTCTGTATTTTAATTTTAATTATCTATCCACTAAAACCAGTAAAACGAGCTGAATCAAGATTTTAATTGTGATAATTTAGCTGTAGTGGCCAGAACAAATCTACATGTATTTCACACATAAAGATGTTCTAAACACTTCATTTTAAATCTGTATTTGTGAATGCTAGCCAACATAAAATAAGTAAATAAATCACTTTTCTAGAAAAAAGGTGGCAACTGTGGTTACCAGAATAATCCTGTTAAAAAAAAAAATCTGAAAATGTTACAGAAAATACTGTAAATTTTACAATATGAACCCACTATAATTTACAAGAAATTAATCGTATAATGCAATGCTAAAATACCCTCGGCCGTATGTGCATAACAATAGGAAACAGAATGTGAACTGTTGACCTCTTAAAAATATGTCAAGGTTAGCCATCTTTGAACTTGTCCAGGGTCTGTGTCCCAAGAATGCTCTCTCTGAATTTGACGACTCTGGCAGTAATAAGACTGGACTCATACTGAGCACAGATGGACAGACGGATGCACGCACGCAAGGCCTTCGCAATTCCCGGTGGCCATATTTTGGCCTTAGGTAAAAATTGCAATGGGGTATGAGCAGCCTTGAACCGAGGATGCTATCGATCGATTGATTGATTGATCGGTCGCAGGTAAAATAAGTATTGAACATGTCGCCATTTTTCTCAGTAAATATATTTCTAAAGGTGCTATTGACATGAAATTTTTTACCAGATGTCAGTAACAATCTAAATAATAAATACATACAAAGCAATTAAATTAAAAAGTACAGAAATTAAGTTATGTGTAATAAACTTGAATGACAAGAAAAAATATTGAACACCCTTACTGAAATTTGGGCTTGCCTCACAAACAAAATATCCCAGGTTCAACCCAGTCTCCTTCTACAGCTGGAGTGTACAAGAAACCAGCTCAACATGTGGATCTCATGCCAAACCTCCTGTGGTGGCCTCAAGCAAAATGGGAGCAGGACAACAGAGCCTCACTGATATACAATAAGAACTGCATTTAAATTCTACAGAAATGATTTCTTAAAAACAGTGTGATAATGTTAGAAAAATTCTGTTAATTTGTTGACTTACTAGTTGAAATATATATTTGTAAATTACAACAGTGACAAAACTTCCAGGTTGTTCTTTTAAGTGTATAAAAATTTAAGCGCCATTTATCACCAACCTAAACAGACATCTTTCAATAATGCACCTAGAAAAGCATGTGAGATGCTGAAGACACGTGGAGTGATGGTGTTCTTGCTGACTGGCACACAGTTTGAATGTTCAGAATCCCAAAGAAATTCACACTGCCAGTAAACAGTATTGTAAAGTACTGAACTGTAACTCTGTGTTTTCACAAATTTTTCAATTAAGTGAAAGTTTGACTTTTATTTCAAAGGTGCACAAAACTGCATTGTTCTCTGCCATCTGAACATTAATAAAATAAGTCCCTTCTGCCTTGTTTCACTCGTGGTCACCACAGCAGATTGGAGGTGGTTCATATTGATTTGGCACAGGTTTTACACCGGATGCCCTTTGTAAGAATGGGCAGCGGTGGCCTTGAGCTGAGAACCTGGAAACGAGTGCACTTGGCCACCACCTCTGCCTCCTTTGCACATTAATAATATACTGCCAGGGAATTGCAGAGAATTGCTTTTATTTTACTGTAAATTAGTTTGTGTACAAAATACAAGGTAATGTATTTTGATGTAACATTAAAATTTATTTTTTAATTTCTGGCCCTTCATAGGAAAGAATTTAAGATTTTGTTTTTAACACTATTAATGGCCTTGTTCTGTCTTACTTGTCTGAAATTTTTAATCTCTGCACATACAAGGTCTGTCCATAAAGTATCGTACCTTTTTATTTATTTTTTTAACTATATTGATTGATATGTTTTCATGTCAGACAAGCTTGAACCCTTGTGCGCATGCGTGAGTTTTTCCACGCCTGTCGGTGACGTCAGTCGCCTGTGAGCACGCCTTGGGAAGGAATGGTCCCGCCCCGTCGTCAGATTTTCATTGTCTGGAAATGGCGGAATGATTTGGGGTTTTTTCCATCAGAATTTTTTCAGAAGCTGTTAGAGACTGGCACCTGGAAACTATTCGAAAAATTTATCTGGCTTTCGGTGAACATTTTACAGGCTTCACAGAGAATAAGGTCTGGTAGTACAGCTTTAAGGACCCCTTTTAGGACGCTCAGTGTGCCGCGCTCCGAGCTGCGATGACACGGCACAAGCCACCGGACCATTTCTGAGCTGATGGCTCTGTGGATACGAGACCGTCGTGTGTTCTTTCTCTGGTTATCACAAGAGCTGGACATCAGCCATTTTCCATCAGATTTCACTTTTAACAAGAGATTTTGTCATGGAAAGCCGCGCGGAGGCTTCGCGCGTCACGACCGATTCGCTTTGGAAACGAGACAAAGGAACACCTCCGTTTCGGCGTGTCAGAGGACAAGTTTGGACATGTCCAGCTCTCCACAATTTCACTGATACTTACTGGACTGGTAAGCATTGAAAGCCGATATAGACGTCCAAACTTGTCCTCTGACACGCCGAAACGGAGGTGTTCCTTTGTCTCGTTTCCAAAGCGAATCAGTCGTGACGCGCGAAGCCTCCGCGCGGCTTTCCATGACAAAATCTCTTGTTAAAAGTGAAATCTGACGGAAAATGGCTGATGTCCAGCTCTTGTGATAACCAGAGAAAGAACACACGACGGTCTCGTATCCACAGAGCCATCAGCTCAGAAATGGTCCGGTGGCTTGTGCCGTGTCATCGCATCTCGGAGCGCGGCGCACTGAGCGTCCTTAAAGGGGTCCTTAAAGCTGTACTACCAGACCTTATTCTCTGTGAAGCCTGTAAAATGTTCACCGAAAGCCAGATAAATTTTTCAAATAGTTTCCAGGTGCCAGTCTCTAACAGCTTCTGAAAAAATTCTGATGGAAAAAAACCCCAAATCATTCCACCATTTCCAGACAATGAAAATCTGATGACGGGGCGGGACCACTCCTTCCCAAGGCGTGCTCACAGGCGATTGACGTCACCGACAGGCGTGGAAAAACTCACGCATGCGCCCAAGGGTTCAAGCTTGTCTGACGTGAAAACATATGAATCAAATCCATATAGTTTAAAAAAATAAAATAAAAAGGTACGATACTTTATGGACAGACCTCGTACAGTAGGATATTACAGGTGGCTGGGCAACTCATAATACAAACTCTGGGGTGATTGTGTTTTTGCGGTAGCTGAACCCAGACTGTGGAACACGCTACCTATACCTACCTATCTATACACACTATTTCCTTCCCAGCACTTTTTAAATCAAAGCTCAAGACTTATGAAATATGTTGATTGATTGATTGATAGTAATCTTATGAAATAAACATGTACGTTGTGATATCAATTTGGGGTACAATCAAAGAAAAGGTGAAAATGTGCAAAAAGAATACAAATACCACACATATTAAGCAATACAACTAAATTGGGTGGAGGGGGTAGTCATCAAAAACCCTCCAGATTACATCCCTGGACATCAAAATCCCAGAATTTCCCAAATCCCAAAAGGCCCCCAGACCCTATGCCAGCAAAGGTCAAACCCCCTGTTTTTAGATCCTGGCCTGGTCCCATCTTCACGTTGTCTCTGCTCTTTGAGGTTGTTTCCTCGCTGTTGGCAGGTGACGTGTGTGAGAATGCTGAGTCAGCGGTTCCGGTGCGAGTCTTTCTTGACACATTGTCTTGCTTGTGACCTTCTCTGCTTCTTCAGTGTCCATAATAAATGGCAGTGAGGTGTCAGCGTGGTCACGCAGCGATAGCACTGTGCAGGAATAACGAGTAGCTTAACAAACCGATCATGACTTCTCCCTGAATAATGTGTGGCTGTGGTCTAATGTGCTGGGGTTACTTTTTAATTACAGTTGTGGTTTTCCTTGTTTTGTGGAAAAATCAGCATTTTGCTTTCCTGAACACGTTTTCATTTCGTGTGTTTGAGACCTAATACTCTGTGTAAAGGCACTGTTGTGACCGTTAGTAAGTTTAAATACACCTTATCTAATAACTCTCAAGCTCAATTTTCCACAATTGCACATATTTAATTTTTTAACAGCACGTGTTGTCAGTTTATTTCCATATAAAAAGAATTTTAAAAGGGAGGATCCCAGAAATTTGCACTTCTTAAAACCTCTTGCTAAATGTTATTAGGTGACAAATGAGGAACCTCTTTGACATTGAAGGGCCTACCTGAAGAACCACTTCCATCTTGCTTTTTGACCAGGCAAAATAATCTAAAGAATCTGGAACAAGATTCTGGAGCAGTAGGTAGACCTGAGCTTGATACCAGGTCACACTACCTATGCCCTTGGAAAAGACACTTCATCTACATTGTCTGTCCACAAATGCTTGGATGGGGGCAACTTATTTCAAATATCAGGTTAAAATCATCACTTTTATAGTGAAATAAAAGTATGGCACTGTATGGTAAATTTGTGTCAAGTAATCAGGTTTTAAAAGTTGAGTGGTGATGCTAGAAGGTAACAAGTGAGGGAAGCCCCCAAAACACTCAAACAGCTCTGAAGAAGGTATACAGGCTTCTGTGGTTGTGGTTGGATAAACTATGCATTGTGCAACGTTGATCTGTTACATCAAAAGTTATATATCTTCATGATGAAGTGCTAGGAGGAGTTTATTAAAGAATGTGAAATTTCAGATGCAGTTTGCCCGAAGGCACATGTGAAACCTGAGCCTAGATTTGAGATTTTCCTGTTTTACAATCCTTCTCAACTTTACTCTAAGGTGAAGCAGCCTTGGTGGCTTCCCTCACTCCTTCCATCATAATCACTGTTTTTGGGAACTGCCTACTTGACAGTTTTACCATATTGTATATATTTATTAATGTTTGATTTAAATGTCGTCCAAGACATATTCTGTGACATAGATGTGTCTATCCAAGTCACAGAGACAGAGGGAGGCGTGGAAAGCTATAAGGGTGGAAGTAGGAGTGAAACTTTGTTGGCAGTATGATTAGTAAAGGGAGAGAGCTGGCTGATGTGATGGAGAGGAGAAAGATAAATATATTGTGTTTGCAAGAGACCCAGTGGAAGGGCAGTAAGGCCAGGAGCATCGGTGGTGGGTTCACGTGTGTCACAGTGATGATAGGAAGAGAAATTGCATTGAGGTAATTTTAAAGGAAGAGTATGTTAAGTGTGTTGGAGGTTAAAGGACTGCAGTTGGTCCAGATGCCATTCCAGTGGAGGCATGGAAATGTTTAGGAGAGATGACAGTGGAGTTTCTAACCAGATTGTTCAATAAAATCTTGGACAGTGAGAGGATGCCTGAGGAGTGGAAAGAAAGTGTGCTGGATACTATTTTTAGTAACAAGTGTGATGTTCAGAGCTGCAGTAACTACAGAGGCATAAAGTTGATCAGCCACAGCATGAAGTTATGGGAAAGAGTAGTAGATGCTAAGCTTAGAAAATGGGCTTGCAGCAATATGGGTTCATGCCAAGAAAGAGCAGTACAGATGCAATGTTTGTTCTGAGAGTACTGATGGAGAAGTATAGAGAAGGCCAGAAGCAGCTGCATTGTGTGTTCATGGATTTAGAGAAAGCTTATGACAGGGTGCCAAGAGAAAACGTGTGGTATGTGGTACATAGGCGCTTAGCTCATGGCTTCACTCCACCTGCCAGACTGTTTTAGATGATGTGGCTCCATGCATTCAAAATCAGGCAGCCTAAAACTAAATCTGAGCCCTGGCTAAATGACACGACTCATTCTGTTAGACGTGAGTGCCATAGAGCTGCACGCAAATGGAAAAAGGACAAACTACAGGTGTCTTTTCCAATGCTAAGGGACTGCTGTCAACATATCACGCAACTGTGAAAAATGCTAAAAGAATGCACTTATCTGATATTGTTAAGCTGTCACAAGCCTCTTGTGTTGTTCAAGATTATTGACTTTGTTCTTGATGTTCCTCAGACTGTCTCTAAAAAATTTTCTTAACTTTTTTATTGATAAGGTCTCTTCTGTTCGGGCTCTTATCTCACCTTCTGCTTATGACCCCTAAAATCTCTGTCCCCTGCTCTGCTGTCTTTGCCCAGTTTGAGCCTGTCCTTTTTACAGGAGATTGTTGGTTATTTGACGCTGTCAGGTTCTCCAAACAGCGCTGTCCCTTCTTCACTATTTAAAGAGGATTTTCACACTGTAGGACCATCTGTTTTTGCAGTTACTAATAGCAGTCTGTCCTCAAGTGTGGTCCCTGAAAAATTTAAACAGGCAGTAGTGCATCCTCTGATTAAAAAGCCTGGGCTAGATCCTGCAGTTTTTGCCAATTTCAGACCTATCTTCAATCTGCCTTTTCTTTCAAAAATCCTCCAAGATAGTTTAGTTTAATTAATGCTCTTTCTGAAAGAACACAATATTCTCGAGGTTGTCCTATCTGGTTTTAACACCCTGCCCAGCACCGAGTCGGCTTTTTTGAATTTTTAATGATATCTTTACAGGCACTGACTGTGGTAGCTGTTTTATTCTCTTGCTTTTAGATTTAACTGCTGAGATTTGACACAGTGGACCATGAAATCCTGATCTCTCGCTTGGAGCAGTGCGTGGGCATCAGGGCCATAGCACTGGAGTGGCTCAGGTCGTAATTGGCAGACCGAACTTTCTGTGGCAGCCTTGCCAACTCTGTGTCTTCATCTGCTCCTCTCTTGTGTGGGGTCCTACAAGGCTCAGTTCTTGGCCCTCTTCTCTATATACATCATCCTGCTTGGTTCTATACTTAGGAAACATGGTATTCCTTTCTACTGTTGACTGTCAAATGTATGTGCCTCTTAAAAAGAATGATGCACACTGTCATTGCATTAGTGTTTTGATGATGTAAAAGCCTGGATGGCTCTGAACATTTTAAATCTCAATGATAAGAAAACAAGTGAAGGTTTCTGGTGGTGCCACTGGGACTCCTCTGCTAGATATGGGTTCCTTGGGCCAATATACAGTTGTGCTGAAAAGTTTGCATACTCTGGCAGAATTTTTGATTCACCAGGCAGGAGGAGAAGAGGGAGGCCAAAGAGGAGGTTCATGGATGTTCCGTGGGAGGGCATGCAGGTGGTTGGTGTGACACTGGAAGATACAGATGACAGGGTGAGATGTAAATGATTAAGCTGCTGTGGAGACCCCAAAGGAGCAGCCGAAACAAGAAGACCACGACTCCTTCAATGCTGCAAAGTCTATATGGACCTATACCTCTAGTGTTTTCATATATTGAGAAAAGACCAAATTGAGGCTCACATCTTCCATGCACCATCTGGCAAACAGTTGCTGGAATTTCACAACTTTTTTCTAAAAACCATTGTCTTGAATGAAGCTGTATGACTGGTGATGCAACAAACAAAAGCTGAACTATGAAGCGTTTCTCTAATCTCGCAATGTCTCAGTCGAACGCCAACTGAGCAAGGGTGCAATTTAGAACTAGAAATTGGGGGGGGGACAAAGTGCGAGGCCCGCAGGGCCAAGCCCATAGGCGGGTGGGGGGTCTGGGGGCCGCTTTAGGTCCCAGAAGCCAACGGTTTTTAGATAAGCTCAGATGCATTCTGAGCATCCAGAACAGTAATTTTAATGTCTTGAGAAAACCATAAAGTGGACACCATTTGACTTATGCAATTTGAAACTGGATATAAGTACTTTATTCTGAGAATAGCCAGCATTGATTTTAGTAACATCCTGGTGTAAATAAGGTATCACCACATGTGTAGAACTCAAAAAGAATGATAGGTTGAGTTCTCATAAAAAAAACTGCAATGTGGTAAAATGTATTCATAAATATGAAAAAACAGGCTCTTAGTAATTATTAACTATCGCATACTGTATTTTATTTCTCAAGATTTGTTTTTGCATAAGTTTGAAAAAACAGATCATAAGTTTAGGATAAATGACTTATGAATTTAATTTTCGAAGTGGCACTAATGACAACATTCATACTGAACAGAGTTTCGCTTGCATAGACTGATTTTGGAGATCAAGCAATAATTGCAGATGGGCTTTCTGAGGTCCTGGATAGCTTTTCTGATTTCCTTTTCTAACTTTCAGAATTGAGTAAATTAGCATATGGTTCATTGATACTTATGTGTAGACACTAGTCCCTAGAGGCAACTATTTTTGGTTTCAAATCTGGGCAAATGCAGTCCCAGAAAATTCCAAATGCGATAAACAAGAAACAGGTGTTGTAAACAAGTCATTGCTGCTAAAAATACAAACTTGCAGACAAAAAGATACTATTCTGACATGGTTTTGCACATAAGGCTGACATGGTTTGCACATAAGACTGGCATAGCATGTTTCAAGTACACACACATGTCAGAAGGTGGGGGTGGACATACCATATTCTGTCCCTGTTGGGAAAGTGTAGGGACACGGACCCACAACAGGGGGCGCAAATGAACGGTCAATAGATGAGCCAAAAAGTAACAATTTAATGTTGTGAATGTGCACAACGAACATACAGACAATCACAGAATATAACAGTCAATACACAGAGGTGACGTGTGGGCAGGCTCGAGGATAGAAGACGTCTGTCCTGAGAAGAGCCGGAACCACACGATTTCCGCCGCCCCAGAACCTGGTGAATACTGGAGCCGCCAAGTCCCGAATTCCCAGGTGATCACCGTCCCCGACTGTCGGATCTGGTACTGCTGGCGAAGAACAAAGACAGTCAAGTGTGGGTGTGTGTACACCCAGTAACAACAACGGTGGGAATGCCACCTCCACCTCTCATTCAATATGTTGCAGCGGTCTCAGCTGAAAAGGAGCGCCCCCACCAAATTGAGCCCATGCAACTGAGATCTGAAGTCATGTGCAACCTTTGCCAGCATGACCTGTGATGTTCCACTGAGACTAACTTGTATTTTGTCTCTTATTTCTGCTTATCATTTTCTTGTTGCAAAACAGGGATTCACACTTGGCTCAAATTTAGGACCATCAACAACTACTTCTACTCTCGTCACGTCCTAGCTCAGTTGTTGATGAACCGCCTGGTTTGGGTGATTCGATGCACGTGCAGTAGTACTTGTCCATGCTTGTGTGTACACGTGCAAAAGTTCACACATTGAGACAAATATATGTATGTAAAAATCACAATCCAGCTGTGATTATTGATAGAATTTTAGTGTTTTGGAACATTACCGTTCAAATTGCTTACTTACACAATAATGATTCGGTCATGTCACACAGGGGTCGTTTTGACCGTTGGGGTTTTACATAATTATTGTATGGCCTTGCCTTACAATATAAAGCGCCTTGGGGCAACTGTTTGTTGTGATTTGGCGCTATATAAAAAAAATTGATTGATTGATTGATTGATGTCCGTCTATCTGGACGTGACGGACTTTCACCGTCGGAGTCAGCTGACACACTTTGAGCTCGGCATGATAGATGAGGGCTCTTACCATCGAGCACAGCAAGCAAGCAGTCTGACCCCCACAAAACGTGAGTTGCGCGCGTCACCCGTGCTGTCGCAGCACTGCGCTGGCACACGCTCTCATAAAGTTCCAAGGGCATCGATTCAACTCTGCTTCATTAATATGTATTGGAAATTATTCCCCACTTTGTTAAGGCAAGTTGTGTTCCCCTGAAGGTTAGGTCCAGCGGGTGTGCATGCGAGCAGCTGTGCGCACACTTTGAGCTGTGCACCGTACATTAGATTTGTAGTAATCAATGTACCATAGCTGGTACATTCTTGCTCAGCAGAAAAAGAAAATGAATTCTTCTTCTTGCTTCTCTTAGTATGTTGTTCTAGTTGTTCTTTATTGTTACAAACCCAAGAGGTTTGGTAATTACATTAGCATTCCTTTAAGGTGGATGTTTCAGGAGTAGTTTTTGTGTTGCAAATGACTTCACTGGCAGTAAAATAAAGACATAAAATAAATGAATAAAAGATTTGGTGTCAGAATTATTCAATGTTAGATTAGTTGTTGTTCAGTGTGTCCTGATGACTCATGTCAACACTGCTCATTGTGCTGCCAGAGGCCTGTGTTGTTGTATTCACCTTGTTCATATGCACTACATGTTAGTAAGATATTCTAAGAACGTCTTATGTGATTTTGATCACATGTGATGAGTACATTGGACCTATGGATGGAAAGAAGTGATTCAATTTTAGTTCGGTTTGGTCAAACTGCCAAGATCAAATTTCCAACTCCACGCTATTATGTAGAAAATAAGGTTAGGATGATATGGAATATGCAGATTTAAAACGAACAAAAATGCTGCAGTGATTCTTACTGTATGAACCAAAGAAAACTTTTTGTATGGTCAATTTCATTTGTTAATGGTAAAGGCTATTCACTTGGGCAGATAAATATGTCTTACCTAATTCGCCCAACCGTGATCGTGTATTTGACACGTTTTGTGCATCTAAAATACGTTTTTACACCACTTTTTTAAGGCTCTATTGCAGCGTGAAAAGCGACGTGTATGTTTGACACATTTAATGGCACCATCTTTAATTACTGCAAAAATACTGCAATGGATGAAAGCAGACAAACTTCATAAGGATTTTTTACGGAAGCCTGTTAACGACTAAACAGTTTTTGAACAAAATGCTGCTTGTTCCCTGTAAGATGGTGTTAGTTTGACACCGTTCCCTGGGTGTGATGAGCCAAACAGAACTGCTTTAGATCACATCCCCTCCGCGGGCTGCAAACCCTCCCGCAACCAGTGAGAAAATATCCACCTTTTTTTCTCCCACTTTGAAACCGGAAGTGAACTTACAAGCGCGTTCATTCGTTGGTTGTGGTTGGGTGTATATGCTCGACCATCTACTTTATTGAACCAATGGTTGGGCGTATAGCCACTCCGTTTGTTAATATACATCCATTCCAGCATGTAAGGCTTACAATGCATTCCAAAACAAGGTGGATTCATTACGGGTACTCGGGCTTCCTGCCTCATCCAAAAAGACATACAGGTTAGGTGAATTGGAAACTTTACAATTTGTCCATAGTTGTGCCTGCTGGTGTGACTACGTGTTTATGGCTCCTTGACTCTTAATTGGAGTAAGCTGGGAGAGAAAATGAATGGATTGGACAAGGGCAATTTAGGGCTAGTAATGAGTTTAAAAAAAAGCTGTTATTTCTAGCAGGGGTTTGTAATCATGACCTAGTACAAAAATAGTATCCGTGAGAAGCTCTGTCTTTGAAAAAACAAGATGGACAGATGATCTCCAGCTTGTCAACAAATGCATGAAAACATTATTGAAATGAAGAGAGATTGGAAGGGATTTGCATATTTCTACCTCTACACTGCATAATATCAAGAAACAATTCAAGGAATCTGGAGGAGTTTCAGTGCATAAAGGGCAAGAAAACAAGACTAAGCTGAATAACCATGATCTCAGAATCGTCACATGGCACTGCATCAAGAAATGTAATTCATCAATAGCTGATATAACCACATGGGCAAGAGATTACTTCAGGAAACCTTTGTGAGGTACTGTAATATGGAGTGACATTCAAAAATGTCATTTGAAACTTTAAGAAGCTTTATATCAGCCTTGTGTAGAAGTGGCATCAACGTTTCTGGGCTCAGTGGCATCTGGGTTGGACACAAACGTGTCGAGGCAGTTTTGCAGGTGAGAGAATGGAGCTACTCTGGTTAGCTGTGAAGGCTAACACTTACTGACATGACATTTCCCACTCACTTTAGGATAGGGTTTTCTTTCACCAAAACATTAAATCTAGGCTTGCATCTCTTCTGGCAATTTGTAGCTGAAATTTCAAGTCTTCTTTCTGTACCACTTCATCATGAAGCTATGTAACTGGGGATACAAAATGAAAAATGTACACTATGCACAATTTCTCCAATCACAGCCACAGAAGCCTGTAACTTCTTCTGGGTTGTCTGGGTGTCTTTCCTCACTCTTCTCTTTCTTGCACAGTCACTCAGTTTTTAGAACTGTCTACTCCACACATATTTACCATAGAGTACTATACTATTTGTATTTCTTCAAAACTGATGTAAATAAAGTTCGACATATTCAGTGACTTGGAAATGTTCATGTATCCATCCCCTGACTTGTCTGAAGAAAACTGGCAATAAAACTGGATTATTTACAGGTATTATCCAAAAGGTGCCCATTACTTATGCAACCCAACATATCGGCTTTTATATTTTTAATGAATATAGATCAGGTTGGAGAGAATTATTTTCAACTGGAGTCGAAGAAAAATAATTTTAGAAATTTTTATATTTTATAAACCTGATTTACTTTTTGTATCTGAAATGCCATTAACAAATTAAAATGCGTGAAATACCAAGGGGCCAAATACTTTTGCAAGCCCCTGTATGTCAAAAAAAGATATTTTTCCAAAAAGCTCTAGAGATGTGGTACATGTTATATATTGTCTGGCTGATTTGTTTATTTAAACATCAGGGTGAACCCTGTATGTGTGCAAATTGTTTTTTTGTCTTTGTCCACTGCCCAAAGAAAGCTGAACAAGAGTCTCCTCTTGTGCGAGACATAACAAGATGTGAACGTGAAAAATGAGATGGCCCCGAAATTTGTAATGAGGTGAGAAAACAAATAATTTGATCACTTTAGAAAGAAAAAATTGGACTTGTCCAATTCGGGCAGTGTTGTAGAGGATCTATTTTGTCCAATCACACTACTTCTCCCGGACAATAGGACAAGTGTTAATATCAATTGGTGCTGAACCCTAGATTTGCTCTGTTTTGTATGAAGATCGTTCTATGGTCCGCTCCACTGTGAAGTAGTGCAACTGGCAAGGCAGGACACAAAGGCTATACCATGCACAGTTTCTTTAGTCACAGCCACAGAAGCCTACAAACCCTTCAGAACTGTCCGGGTGGCTTCCCTCACTTGTATCATTCTTACTCGATCACTGTTTTTGAGAACTGCCCCCTGCAGACAGATGTACCACACACAGTACCTACTGTTTGTATTCCTTAATGATTGATGTAAATGAAGTACGACATATTCAGTGACTTGGAGACTTTTGTATATTCACCTGCTGACTTGTCTAAACTGCAGCGCTTGTGCACAAGAAAGCCACTGTAATCCTGAATGGTAAATGTGATATTTTTGTTAAAACCCTTGAATTCTAGCTGAAAGCCAACACTGCAAGCACACTGTAATTGTTTTGTTTAAACTCGTGCACGAAGGCAAAATTACTAAAATTGTCTGTTTTGGGTCCTGTGGCTGCAGCTAATGTTTTTGATTCTTTAGGGGAAGACTATCAGCACGGCAGCAGCAGAATACTAAGCTTGGTGTTTTATTGAAGCTGGTTAATGTAACATTGTGTGTTTCTCAGCATCAGTCACTGTGCCTGTCTTCCAGAACACTCATATGCACAGCCCCGGGCTCCCCAGCGCTCTTAATTCTTCCTCTTAGCACTAATCACTGTGTTTTTGTGTGCGAATACGCTGGCCATTGTTTCTTAATGGGGCATAATATTGGCAGTCCTGGCATAGAGCTGGTCTCGTTGGGGAGCTGGTAGCACCCGGGGCGGATTTGATTAAAGCCAGCAGATCTTTCTAAGGTTGCTCATTACAGTTGGCAACCAGGGACCCAGTGACAAGACCACTTAGCATATATAATAACCAGGTAATTGGGAAAGTGGGCAGCTGTTAATACGTTTGTGAATATACTGTGTTTATACCTTTATATATATATATATATATACACACACACACACAATTTTTATCTTCAATTCTATGCTGCTTCTTAATGTTCATTTTTTAAATTCAATTCAAAATTTTGTGTCATCAATTTCACTTAGTGCAGACTTGTAGTAGTAAAACTATGATAGTAGGGGTGGGCAGATCGATCCTAATATCGATACCAATGCTGGTATTGATATTGAACGATCCTCGTGTAAAAAGATCGATACTCCAGCTTTTTTCTCTCCCGCACGCACTGACTGATTCATCAAAGTCTACTCTCTGTAAGAGCAGCGCTGCTCGGTGTCACACAACACGGAGCAGCACACCCTTGTTTTGTGGTTTGTCAGCCCTCTACCTCAGGAGATATTGTTTGAAGTTGTGTTGAGTGATATTTTCTAAACAAACATGTTGATTGTGATAATGAAGTATTTTGTTGTCATGTACAATGTTTGGTGAAATTCTATCCTAGGTCTTTTGGATCGTTTGCATCTATGAAGCTTAAATATGAAAAAGTATTGGTATCGGTATCAATATCAGCGATACTGGGCCTGTATTGTTTTTTCGGCTTGACTGCTTCTTCTATGACTGTAAAAGTTCAAAGGTGAATCTCAGGCTCTTTTGAGATGGATTACTGAAATGTTAACTTTGCCTCAGAGGTGAAAAACAAAATAAAGATCTTTGATAGTGGCAGGTGGTATAATGCATACGTAAATGTACCACTTTGACCCTAGTTTATTTCACAATTTAATTCTGTCATACCAGTTCAGAACGGGAAAGTTATGTTTTGATAATAGCTGATTTCTTGATCAGGCCTTCTTATATGCTGTGCTTTCTTTGACTGTATGTACGTGCTGTCCCCACTGGTCAACAAAAGGTGAAGAGATGCAACATCTAGAAAAACATAACGTAACTGGTGTCTTATTTATAAACCATTGCATAGAATTCATCAAAAATGGCCTATGGACAAAAACAACAACCCAGAAATAATAAAAAAAAACATACTTATAAAAACATTTGTATGTACACCTAAAAGCAAAATCACCTTTATATATTGCATGCTACTTCGAATTGCGCACATGTTGATCTGCCTCGTACTGGCAAGACCACATGTACTTTTGAACCTGAGCATTCATAACGTCCATTCATTCATGGTGCTGCATATTCTTTAATTTTGTTTAATGTTTACATTAAACAACAAATTGCATCAGCTTGAACTGACTCAGATACTTCAATAATAAAAAAGTATACCTGAATTGTATTGATTAGATTACATTTGATAGAACTTTATTGATCCCTTGAGAAGACTCTCTCAGGGAAACTGAGGTTCCAGCAGCATTGTATAGCAGCACACAGGGTAAGAAGCACACAGAGAATCAAAAATGAAAATGAACAACAATTTGCAAATATAAATACCAGACATACTGATCAATACTGGTTTATTGGCTACTACTGTTCCTCTTATTCCCGACATCTGTCTTCCTGTTACTCCTCCTTTTCATCGTGGCCCTTTGTATGTAAATATGTATCTCATCATTTTATTAGGGTGACATGCACACCACTAATGTCAATCTCTCAATTTTTTTTTTTTTTTTTGGAACGTGTGCTCACATTGAAAACTTAGTACCTGCTAATGTAATTTTTCATCTTAACATATGGTTTGGCTCAAAGGCATTGCGAAGCTCTAGTTGATGGAATGTCAAATACAGTTTTAATGTGAACCATATTTAAATTATGGGCCTGGGATAGATTAATATACAGTCAGCCCATAAATGCAGCTTTCAGCTTCAGGAGCAAATAAATACACAGCGTCACGCATTAACATTATGAATATAGTTCCACATATCTGAAATTAATCTACAACAAAACACTTATTTTTCAGAAGAGCAGGATGTGTTGGCCTGTTTAAATTGAAAATATCATAATGAAAGATTTTTACTGTGAAAGGCATCACACACGTGCACTTTACCAGGAGCTCATACGTAGAAAAGACAATTTTCCCGCTGTAGACGTAAGAGATTTAAATGGAGGTGTCAGCACCCGAAAGATGGATAGATCTCTGTTAATGTGGACTTTTTTCTCATTCGGGAGGAATTAACTGCTCTCCTCCGCTCCGGCTCACCCAGGATCGGCAGAGTATGAAGAGAGAACAGAGATGAACCCTAAAAGGAAAGTGCTGAGCGTGTTTATCTTTTTTTTTTTTTTAGTATCACCGCCACCACTAACCTAAACTCTTCAGCTTGACCCATAATTTATTACGGACTTGAAGCTCAAAGCCAATTTTACAAAAGTGCCCAATCTCCTATTTACTTAAAGACGTGTAGACTGAAGGGAGAAAAAGGTCTGTAGTGTACATGGGTTAAGATCTGTGTACGTGTGCGTGCATCTTGGGCGTGGGCGCTTGCCTTATGGAAAACGGAAAAGAAAATCAGGTGTTTTCACTTCTTGTTACATTTTGTCTTTTGCTCTCTACCAGTTCATCATTCGTAGTTTGTAAATCAATCATGCTGAGCTTGCAATTTGTTTCGGAGGGTGCACAACATATGTTAATAGCCACATCCAAGCAGATTTTTTGACTTCAGATTTTGGTGTGAAATTTTTCGTGACGTAAACTTTTCTTCCGGCACTACGTTCCCATAAACTCAGAAATATAAGGCATTGCTAAAATACCCTCTGCCATATGTCCTCTTTATAATTTACAGTATATATATATATATATATATATATATATATATATATATATATAATCATTAAGAGCTTATTATCATACTTACAATTTGTACATGTTCAATAAAGCTCCTCAATCACTCAATCAATCCTAAACAGTATTTACATTTATGAGCTTTTTTGACAAGAGCAGAAGTTAGCTTTGAGTTAGTGGAAGTTAGCGTGCAAGCTGACGTCCACAAAATGTCTTTCAGAGGTAGTATCAGGTTACGAAAACAGTGTTTTCAGTTTTAGAAGTGTTTATTTCTTGCTAGCTTTGTCATAATATATGACAGAGGTTATATTTACACACAAATGAAACGGAGTCAGTCAGCTAGCTAGACCAGCCTGTGATGTCACCACGTCAACATCCGTGAAATGTCTTGTAAATAATTTCAGAGGGGTTTTTGTTCCAAAAACAGTGTTTGTTGTCACAGTGGACTGACAAGCCATGAGTGAAAAAAGTTGTCATTCATATTTTCTGAAAAATGGCAAAAAAAAACCCCATCTAAAATTCTGCCAGGGTATGTAAACTTTTGAGTATAACTGTATAATTTAGAAAGACCTTTGAACATGTTTCTCAGTATTTGCCCAATAATTCCTAAAAAACAAAACAAAAAAAAGACAAATGAATCAACACGACAGCCAAATTTATTGGATGTGATTGTAAAGTAATTTATCAACTCATATTTCATAAATACTACTGAAGAAACCTGTAAAATAGGGAAATTTTATACACTTGATCAATTTAATTTAATAAATTAGAGATGTTTTAAAATTATTTTTATTTTGGGGAGTTTTGTCCAGAGTAGTGTGGATTTATTTGGTCATAGTATTACATAATATCTATGTAACTATAGGCAGACTGACAACCAGGTGGAATTTTGGGTTTTTATTTGGGAAGCACACCATGATATTTGAGTACAGTTAACAGTTGAATCCCAGAGTCATCCTCTAATGTCTAAGTACTGATGCTTCTGGTCTGTGTAGGAGAAGGGTCCATTTATGGTTGTCCAACCTCACAAGACAACCATTGACAGAGCTTTTGTCCTCTGTGCTGGACACGGCCTGCTGTGTCCCTGCGTTCCTTTTCTTAGGCTGACATCTGTGACAATTACTGTAGGCCTCAGGGAGGAAAACCATGCACAGGATCTGAACCCTGTTAAATTCACAATATATATAAATTAAGTCTAAAACACTTCATGCATACAATGTGTACCCATAGTTACAGCCATAAATATTTTATAATTGATTTTAAAATGGCACTTTAACAGTCAAGTGGATCCCTTACAGTTAGAAAAAACTGGGCTTGTAACCAGAAGGTCATAGGTTCAATTCATCGATCAGAAAAAAAAAAAACTCACCTGATTACTAAGACCCTTCAAGTCTCTTGATCCTACTGTGCTGCCAGTGCACAGAAAAGGATTTTCTTAAAGAACTTTCACCTGCTGTTTGCCAGAAGTCACATGGGAGAATCAAGCCTAAATTTGATCTTCTTTGTTTTATTAAAAGTCACCTCTGGGATTTTTTTCAATCTGCCTCCTATTTTTAGTGGGTTTTAGCTTCAGCTTTTCATTCAGAACAAAAATGACTGTGGGTCAAGTACCAAATTAGAGCGCGAACAGTAGTCGCAGCCTTAACAGCTATATGATGTTAACCTATGGGGCAAAACCAAAACCTCACGGTAAACTGCTTGAACAGGGGAAAATGTCATTAGCAGTGTCTGGTAGCACAAAGAGGATTCCAACAGAGCTAAAAGTGTCACATGTTGACCTCAGTAAATGCAACAAACTTTTTAACAGAGCAGATCATACAAGCAACGACTTACCTTAGCCTTTTTCAGATTTTGTTACGCCACTATAAATCCATCCCCACCACCAATCTAAAAAATAGAGCTCAGGTTAAAAAATTTCAGCATTCTCTGCTGGACTGGCCGTCATATCAAGAACAGCATGCACAAAATTCTAATGTTATACTTAAGATCAAATCAAAAACCTGGCCATGAATCAGCTCAGGAGCCCTCCACAGAGTCTAAGGCCTCGTCCACACAGGAACAGATTTAGGTGCATCTGCATACGTTTTGTATTGTTTTGGCATTTCACCCATACGTTAAACTGCGTTTTGGACCCATAGTGGGTAAATCTGAAAACGCTGGATTTGTGTCTCCGTGTGCACAAGCAATACGGAATATTTTCTGAAAGGACTGCGTCACAGCGCCACCAATCTAACCTCAGCGGCTCATAATTAACCCTGATTACTGTTTGGACGACACCTTGTAGCATCAACTAACAAGCTGTCATCACAGCAAACAAAATGATGTTAAATGAATCCTTTTTTCACTTTTCTGTACAGTTCATTCAGTTTGGATTTATCATGTGCATTTTTTAAAAACTGCTGTGAGCCTGAAGTACCTGCTCAAAACACTTCATGTTGAACATGTTACTATATTAATAGGTACATTAAAGTTTATGTGGACTCATCGTCTGTTTTTTTTTTCTTTTTTTTTTTTCTTCATTATTTGTAAAATCCAGTTTTTTTTCTCCTGATACAGACAACAGTTGTGTGACTTTCTTTCAGTCTCTGCAATGGTTTAAAAAAAAAAAACAGCAACAAAAAAACTGTATTTTTCATGGTTGTGTTGTTTTCCAGGCATAGAAAGTGCAGAGAGAAGGTGTTAATTATCCAGTGGACATTTTTCTGCTGATTCAGTTGATGCCATCCACTTGAATGAAGAAGAAATGCACACATGTGCGCGCACACACAAGATGGATCCAAACTGAAGTGTGGAAAATGAATCCCTTAATATTTAGCTCATTTTTAGCTGGTATTTTCTTTCTCTCTCATTCTGTTGTTTTCCAGCTGTACAAAGTCCAGCGAATGAGCGCCACATACAGGCCTGGCTTATGTATGACAGCTTTATTGGTTGATTTGAGCGTTTTAGTGTGGACGCAGATAAATCTTGAAACGTTGCCGTGTTTACAGAACACTATTTGAACACCAAGAACATTTTTATGCATGTGGACAAGGCCTAAAACATGCACATCCTTTCTCTATCCCTTTTGTTTCCAGCACAATCTCTCAACCTTTCCCCTTTTTGTGGACACATCAGATTGATGTTGATGTTAATTATTGGGATTCTGGCTAGCGAGTCAGGTGCTCAGCATTAATTGACCATCAGTTCAAAGTGGCTAATATACATTCTTCTTCCATAAACAAGATAACTATGCATCAATCTGTGTCAGCTATTGAAAGGTGGATAATGAATGACTTGTACCAGTAGCCATAAATAATGCAACACAAAGGACTGAACTCGATCAAAGCGCCTGCTGTGTGACCAGTTGATCCACGGCAGGGATTGCCCGTATGGCTGTTCTGTGTTTGGATAAACTAGCACTTTTTTCTCAGCTCTGTCACAGGAGTCCATTGGAACTGCGAGTAAAGAAATGGCAGCAGGCTTTCTAGGCATTTTATATAAATTTCCTCAAGTGCACACAGCTACACTTTCACCTTGTAGAGTGAAGGTGTTACTACTACGGTTTGGTCACAGTTACCATCCACTCATAGCCAATGGTAGACAGTGCAGCCTGTCAACCAACAGCTACAGTTGTGGTCGGGAAGTTTACATACACTCATCATGGGCATGAATATCTTGGTAATTTGGGCTTTTAATGATGTCTTTGAGCTGTTCTGTTGTCAGGATGGAATGATTGTACAGCAAACTTAATTAATGACTCTTAAAAACAAGAATTGGCTACACAAGTCTGAATTTATTTTGGATTTTCTCAAATCCATACAGGGACAAAATTGTACACACAGGCTCTAATATATATGTTAAAGTAGAGTTTGCGATTTGGTAGAATTGGACATTCTACTAGAAGAATCTCCGATCAGAAACTGTACTAGTAGAGTCTCTGATCGTAGAATCTACTGGCAGAATCGAAGACTCTACCAGTAGAGACTCCGATCGGAGACTCTGCTGGTGGAGTCTCCAATTCTACCAAGCCATTCATTATCATGACAAAATGATATCTAGACATAGAATGACAGCAATGCTTTACTGTGGAAAATAGAAAAATATGTCATATCTGAGCAAGAAACATCTCCTGGATGCACTGGGGCACTTCATCAGTGATGTATCCTGGGGTCATCGAGTGTTTCGGGTCTCACAACATCAGACATCCTCACCCAGGCGACCCAGCCAGGGTTGATCAGTCCCTAGCTAGTGTCCCAGCAGCAACCCACGGATCAACCCACCTGGTGGCTTTCTTTGCAGCCTCGCTTGCAGCATGAATGGCCTTCTTCTTGGCCACTCCTGTGATGCCCAGCCAACTGAAAACTTTGCAGAGTGAGCGTCCTGCAAACCCTCTACAGCCAACGTCTACAGGTTCATAGTAGGTCCTCAAGCCTTGGTTCCTGCACTGGTCCACCAGCTCTTGATACTTGGCCTGACTTCACATTAGAGCCACACCATGCTGAAGTGATCACAGTAAGAAAGTAAGAACTTGTAATCAACGGACACTCTACAAGTAGAGACTCCGATCTGAGACTCTACTAGTACAGTTTCCGATCAGAGTCTCTATTGGGATTCTGCCAGTAGATTCTCCAATCGGAGACTCTACTAGTGGAGACTCCAATCGCAGTCTCTTACTGGTAGAATATCCGATTTTACCAAATCGCAGACTCTACTTTGACATATACATACACCCAACTAACAGTTGGTTAAATTTTCCTTAGCAAGCTGCACCTCGACGAGACGCTTTTGGTAGCCATCAGCGAGGTTCTGCTATAATTCTGGCTGGATATTTGAACACTCTTCTTGGTAGAGTTGATGGAATTTATTTAAATTAGTTGGTTTTCTGGCATGGATCCGCCTTTTGAGCATCATCCACAAATTTTCAGTATGGTTGAGGTTGGAAATTGCTTTATCCAATCCAGAGTCAGTTTTGGAATCTGTTTTGGGCTCATTGTCCTGTTGGAACATCCAATTGTTGCCAAGTTTGAACTGTATAGGTGTTGATTTGAGGTAGTCCTTCATTATTCCATCCACTTTGTACAATGCGCCAGCACCACTGGTGGCAAAACAGCCTCAGAACATGATGCTACACAGCAAATTTTGCAGAAATCAACAGCGTTAAATTAACACTGACAGTGTTAAATTCAGACTGCCAGTGTACATATGGTCTTACACTGACCCACTTAGGCTTGAAAGCCTACTCCTCCAAACATACCTCATGCCATTATTACCAAATAGCGCAATCTGTGTCTCAATTGACCATAAAACCTTTTTCAGAAAGCGTTTGGCTTTTCTATGTGCGCAGCTGCAAATTTCAGTCTTGCTTCAAGGTGTCTGTTTTGGAGTAGGGGCTTCTTTATTGATCTGTACCCTCTCAGTCCACGATGGTATATAACTGGCTTCACTGTGGACAATGACACTGGTGTTTCAGCAGTTTCCAGTTCATAGTAGGTCTGAGCCTTGGTGGGTCTTGGGTTGTTCCTGAACAAGCTAACCAATTTTGTCTCATCTGAGGGACAGTTTGGGTCTTCATCCAGACCTTGGCAAAGTGGTGACACATCTGACCAACTTGAGCTTATGTATGCTTGGCTGATCTGATGATCTTGGAATCTGCAGTAGTTTAGAAGCGGCTCCAAGAAACGTTGACAACTTCTTTAAGTCTACAATTCTGATTTTAAGACCTCCCTAATTTCTTTGGACTTTTGCATTGTTCTGTGTATTGGGCAGTCCAATGAGTGCTGTCAAAGACGTCCTTTTTATGCTGGTAAAGACAAACTACTAGTTTCAGTCAATCACAGCCACTAACAAGGAGTTAATAGGCCTTGATCTTGTTACATTAAGTCCTTGTAGAACCTTCAGCACAACTTAAGATTTAAGTGAATGTATATATATATATTTGAGTCCGTATGTATAATTTTTTGCCTTGTGTGGATTATAGAAGATCCAAAATAAATTCAAACTTGCTACACAATTCTTGTTTTTTAAAGTCATCAGTCATGTTTGCTGTACAATCATTAACAATTAACAGACCAAAATTACCATGACAGTTTGTGCCCATGATGAGTGTATGTACACCTCCAACCACAACTGTAATTAGCAAAGTTGACTTTTTCAATACTAGATTTGTTTCTCAGCTAACTTTGGAAATGATTAGCAGACTAATTAAATTCCACTAAATTGGGGAAGACTAATGTTAATAAAACTAACAATTTTTTTTAAATCAAACACTCTTGTAAATCCTAAAATCATGCATGTTTGTACCACTTGGAGCTGATACCATAATCCAACAAGCAAGATTAACCCATCATTTAAAGGGGAACTATTCAACATTTGTACCTTAATTTTACAGTTTGGCAGTAATGGGCAGCACAATGGCATATTGGTTAGCACTGTTGCCTCACAGCAAGAAGGTCATGGGATCGATTCCCACCTGTAGCCTTTCTGTGTAGAGTTTGCATGTTGTCCCCGTGTTTGTGTGTTTTTCCTGGGGAGGTGATGGTCTCGTAGTTAAGCGTTGGGCTTGAGAGCAGAGGATCCTCGGTTCAAATCCCAGCCTGACCGGAAAAATCACTAAGGGCCCTTGGGCAAGGTTCCTTAATCCCCTAGTTGCTTCCGGTGAGTAGTGAGTACCTTGTATTAGAGCTGAAACAACTAATCAAGTTAATTGATTAAAATCGATTATTAAAAATAGTTGTCAATTAATTTTGTCACACATTAGTTGCTAAATAACTTTGTTTTACCCCAAATGTTTCGTTTCTTCCATATAATCAACCAAGCTTTGCTGTGAATCTTGAGCCAAAGAAGGAGTGCTTCAAGATGCTGCTTCGTGGGTTTCATTTGTTTTATTTCACTTTATCTTAATTTTCCCCCACTAAAACCCTAAAGAGCATATGTCTGTGAGGAATATTTACCTTTTTATGTTAAACTAACCTGTTATGGTCTTCTGAAACAGTTGATAGATGTATTTTATGCTAACACTGATGCTAACGCGTTAGCATGTCTATGGCCTTTTCAATGTTAAAGCTAGCATTAAACTGCTGGCATTTCAGGATGTTTGTTCATTTGTTTTCTGTATAATAATTAATGGCTCAGCGTTTGTTGTTGTCAAATGTATTACAAATTATAATATTTTTTATTTATTTTTTATATATTAATAATAATAGCAACAATAATAATAGTAATACTAACTAATAGAGAAAGAGACATGAGTCACATGTCTCATTGTGAAATGACCACATACGAGTAGTTTACAAGTTATACAGAGAATGTTGCACATGAGTCAGGCTACAGTTTTTGATTTAGGTTTTATGGTTAATTGGTTATGCTATTTGCTCATTTGCAGCAACAAAAATACCTCTTTTTTCACCATATATTTTATAACATTTATTTGTTTCAATGTTGTTTTATGGCAACTCAGCACTTTGATAAAGCAATGCCATTTGAAATAATTATTTCTGTTCTTTATTGTAAACTGTTTTATTCTTATTTTATATTTCAACAGCTAAGGGACATTTGACAATTTGTTGATTTTCAAGTATTTTAAGTTTTCAAATAATGTTCTGTTGTTAAATAAAGTGATGGAAGGAGAGAAAAATATTTTCCCTGGCACATTTTTAAAAAAATTCCCCGCTAATCCGATTAATCGTGTCGAAACACCATCAGATTCATCGTTGATCCAAATAATTGTTTGTTGCAGCCCTACTTTGTATGGCAACAGCCTCACATCAGGGTGAATGTGAGGCATTATTGTAAAGCGCTTTGAGCGTCTGATGCAGATGGAAAAGCGTTATATAAATGCAGTCCATTTACCATTTTACCATTCCTCCGGGCGCTCTGGGTTCCCTCCAAATTTTAAAGACATGGACTCTAGGTTAATTGGAAAGTTCATAATTGCCCAGGTCTCCATTGTAAAAGAGATTTTGATATCAATGGGAGGAGTTAATGAGTGACAGCTGTCACTCTCGGCTGTCCTGTGAGGCGGCAGCGCCCTCTCGTGCCTGAAGCCCGCACTCCAGGCAGGGCGCCCTCTGAATGGTGGGCCAGCAGTACCTCCTCTTCAGCGGCCCACACAACAGGACCCCCCCTCAGGCTTGTCGGGGTGTCGGTTGTAGAAGTCGGCCAGGAGGGCCGGGTCCAGGATGAAGCTCCTCTTCACCCAGGAGCGTTCTTCGGGTCCGTACCCCTCCCAGTCCACCAAATACTGGAACCCCCGGCCCATACGACGGACGTCCAGGAGCCGGCGGACTGTCCACGCGGGCTCCCCGTCGATGATCCGGGCAGGAGGTGGCGCCAGTCCGGGAGCACAGAGGGGTGAGGTGTGGTGCGGTTTGATACTGGAAACATGAAACACGGGGTGGATCCGCAGTGAAGCTGGGAGCCGGAGCTTCACTGCGGCCGGACTGAGGACTTTGAGGATTGTGAAGGGGCCTATGTACCTGTCCTTCAGTTTTGGGGAGTCCACTTGGAGAGGAATGTCCTTCATGGATAACCACACCTCCTGCCCGGGCTGGTATGCAGGGGCCGGGGAACGCCGGCGGTCTGCATGGGCCTTAGCCCTCGTCCGGGCCTTCAACAAGGCAGAACAGGTGGAACGCCACACCCGACGGCATCTGCGTAGGTGGGCCTGGACCGAGGGAACACCGACCTCTCCCTCCACCACGGGAAACAATGGGGGCTGGTACCCCAAACACACCTCAAACGGGGAGAGGCCGGTGGCAGAGGACACCTGGCTGTTATGTGCGTACTCGATCCAGGCCAGGTGGTTGCTCCAGGCCGTCGGATGCGCAGATGTAACACAGCGGAGGACCTGTTCCAGTTCCTGGTTGGCCCGCTCTGCCTGTCTGTTCGTCTGTGGGTGATACCCGGACTAGAGGCTCACGGTGGCCCCCAGTTCTCTGCAGAAGCTCCTCCAGACCTGGGAGGAGAACTCAGGACCACGATCCAAGACAGTGTCTGTTGGTATCCCATGCAGACGCACGACGTGGTGAACCAGGAGGTTCGCAGTCTCCTGGGCCGTCGGGAGCTTCGGGAGGGCCACGAAGTGGGCGGCCTTGGAGAAACGGTCCACTACCGTTAAGATGGTCCCGTGACAAAATCCAGGCCGATGTGGGACCAGGGGTGATGAGGCACCGGGATCGGCTGCAACAGACCTTGGGCCTTCGAGTGGTCGGCCTTGCCCCTGTCGCAGGTGGTGCAGGCCTGGATATACTCCCGGACGTCGGCTTCCATGGACGCCCACCAGAAGCGCTGCTGGACCACTGCCACGGTTCTTCGCACCCCTGGGTGACAGGAGAGCTTGGAACCATGACAGAAGTCCAGAACTGCAGCTCTGGCCTCTGGTGGGACGTATAAGCGGTTCTTCGGACCTGTGCCTGGGTCCGGGCTTCATGCCAGGGCCTCCCGGATGGTCTTCTCCACATCCCAGGTGAGGGTGGCCACGATAGTGGACTCAGGAATGATGGATTCCGGTGGATCCGACAGCTCTGTTTTTACTTCGTCTTCGTGTACCCGGGACAAGGCGTCCGACCTCTGATTCTTGGTCCCGGGGCGATAGGTGATCCGGAAGTCAAAACGCCAAAGAACAGTGACCAGCGGGCTTGCCTGGGGTTCAGCCGCTTGGCGGTCCTGATATACTTCAGGTTCTGATGGTCTGTGAAAACCGTCAATGGCTCCGAAGCTCTCTCCAACAGATGTCTCCACTCCTCAAGAGCCTCCTTCACCGCAAGAAGTTCCCGATTGCCCACGTCATAGTTCCGCTCTGCCGGGGTCAACCTGCGAGAAAAATAGGCACAAGGGTGGAGGACCTTATCGGACTCCCCGCTCTGGGACAGCACAGCTCCAATCCCTGAGTCAGAGGCGTCCACTTCCACCACAAACTGGCGGCAAGGATTGGGCTGCACCAGAACTGGTGCAGTCGAGAACCGACGTTTCAACTCCCTAAACGCGGCTTCGCACCGATCCGACCAGGTGAAGGGGACTTTTGGGGAGGTCAGGGCTGTCAGGGGGCTAACTACCTGACTGTAGCCCTTAATGAACCTCCGGTAAAAATTTGCAAAACCGAGGAACTGTTGTAGTTTCCTACGGCTTGTCGGTTGGGGCCAGTCTCTCACCGCCGCAACCTTGTCCTGATCAGGGGCGACGGAGTTGGAGGAGATAATAAACCCCAGGAAGGACAAAGAAGTACGGTGGAACTCGCACTTCTCGCCCTTCACAAACAGCCGGTTCTCCAACAACCGCTGCAGGACCTGACGTACATGCGTAACATGAGTCTCAGGGTCCGGGGAGAAGATGAGTATATCGTCCAGATATACGAAGACAAATTGATGCAGGAAGTCCCACAAGACGTCATTTACCAAAGCTTGGAACGTCGCGGGGGCGTTAGTGAGGCCGAACGGCATGACCAGGTACTCAAAGTGAAGTGTTAAATGCCCTCTTCCACTCGTCTCCCTTCCGGATCTGAACCAGGTGGTACGCATTCCTAAGATCAAGTTTTGTGAAAATTTGGGCTCCATGCAAGGGCGTGAACACTGAATCCAACAGAGGTAACGGGTATCGGTTGCGAACCGTGATCTCGTTCTGCCCTCTGTAATCAATGCATGGACGGAGTCCGCCGTCTTTCTTGCCCACAAAAAAGAAACCAGCACCCATCGGGGAGGTGGAGTTCCGGATCAGCCCGGCAGCTAATGAGTCCCAGATGTAGGTCTCCATTGATTCGCGCTCCGGACGTGAGAGGTTGTACAGCCTGCTGGACGGGTACTCAACGCCCGGTATCAAATCAATGGCACAAGGACGGTGGGGGGGAAGGGTGAGAGCCAGATCTTTGCTGAAGACGTCAGCAAGATTGTGGTACTCAACCGGCACCGCCGTCAGATTGGGGGGAACTATAACCTCCTCAGTAGCACTTAAACCAGGAGGAACCGAGGATCCTAAACACTCCCGGTGGCAGCTTTTGCTCCACTGAGCCACAACCCCAGATGGCCAATCAATCCGGAGATTGTGTTTTACCATCCACGGGAAGCCCAAAATCACGCGGGAAGTAGAAGGAGTCACATAAAACTCTCTCTTCCTGATGATTCCCAGACACCACCAGAACTACTGGTTGTGTCTTGTGTGTGATTAAAGGGAGAAGGGTGCCATCTAGTGCCCGTACCTTCAAAGGTGAAGGATGCGCCACCAGAGGGAGCCCTACCTCCCTTGCCCATCTGCTGTCCAGCAGATTCCCTTCTGACCCCGTGTCCACCAGTGCTGGGGCTTGAAGGGTTAAATCCCCGCTCAGGATTGTGACTGGGAGATGTGTGGAAATACGTGTACGTCCCACGTGAATGTCTAGACCCACCCTTAACCCAGTCTCTAAGGGCGGGCGTTTGTGTTTAACCGTTTGGGGCAGTCTCTCTGCTGATGCTCATTTGAGCCGCAGAAAAAGCACTCCCCGTGGGCCATTCTCCTCTGTCTGTAGGATGATCTTACTCTGGCCCTGCTCGTGTCCATACCATCGTCAGCAGGGGGAGGTGTTGCCACACGGAGCGCGGAGGCTTTGGAGCGTGGGGAGGGCGGAACCTTGTCGGAACCAGAATGGAGAGGGACGGCGCTTGCCCTGCCATGTCCTTCGTCTCGCTCCCGACGGCGTTCCGCTATTCGATTTCCAAACGTATAACTAGATCGATTATACTATCCAAATCCCGCGGCTCATCCTTAGCCACCAGGTGCTCCTTCAGGACTGACGACAGTCCGTTTATGAAGGCGGAGCGAAGCCGTATTCCAGCCGGACCTCGCAGCCGCAATGCAGAACTCGACTGCATACTCGGCTGCACTCCGATGTCCCTGTCTCATAGACAGCAGCACTGTCGAAGCGGTTTCGCCTCTGTTAGGGTGATCAAAAACCATTCTGAACTCCCTCACAAACCCAGTGTAAGTGGTAAGGAGCCGTGAATTCTGCTCCCAAAGCGCTGTAGCCCAAGCGCATGCCTCACCACGAAGCAAATTAATGACATAAGCCACCCTACTGGCATCTGAAGCGTACATTATGGGACGCTGTGCAAAGACGAGCGAACACTGCATTAAGAAGTCAGCGCACGTCTCCACACAACCTCCGTACGGCTCCGGGGGACTTATGTAAGCTTCAGGGGATGGTGGGGGGGGGTTCGTTGGACGACCAGTGGAACATCTATATTTGGCACCGGGTCAACAGGAGGAGAAGCTGCAGCCGCGCCCTGAGCACACGCTTCCACCTGCTACGGTTGAGGATGACATTTTGCTCGGTCATTAAATCCAACCGAGCAGTAAAGGCAGAGAGGATTTGCTGCAACTCACTGATCACGCCCCCTGCAGACGCCTGTGCATCCTGCTCTTCCATTGGCTGTCCAACTGATGGTTGACGCCCCTTGGGATCCACAACGTTGGCCGAGATATCCTGTTGTGAAAGTGTAGTGACACGGACCCACAACAGGGGGCGTAAATGAACGGACAATAGATGAGCCAAAAATACAACACTTTACTGTTGTGAAGCGTGCACAACGAAATACAGACAAATACAGAATTTGGACAGAGTCAAATGTACTAAGGTGACGTGTGGGCAGGCTCGAGGATAGAAGATGTCCGTCCAGAGAAGAGCCGGATCCCACATGATTTCCACTGCCACCGAACCCGGAGAATACTGGAGCCACCAAGTTCCGAGTCCCCAGGTGGCCACCGTCTCCGGCTGTCAGATCTGGTACTGCTGGCAGGAAGCAGATACAGTTATGTGTGGGTGTGTGTACACCCAGCAAATACAAGTAGCGACAGTTCCTTAATGGTGGGTAAGACACCTCCACCTCCAAAACAGGAACACAATAACAAGTAACAGTAGCACCTACTGAATACGGCTGAGAATATACCTCCAAAGCCAAACGATATCTCGGCAGTGGGGTGGAGATGTCTTCCAGCTTATATGGAGTGGTTGAGTTGATGATTGGTGACAGCTGTCAGGAGTTAGTGAGTGACAGCTGTCACTCTTGGCTGTCCTGTGAGGCGGCAGCGCCCTCTCGTGCCTGAAGCCCGCACTCCAGGCAGGGCGCCCTCTGAATGGTGGGCCAGCAGTACCTCCTCTTCAGCGGCCCACACAACAATTTTCTCTGCCCTCCAAGCATCTTGTAGCAGAAACCCAGCCTTGCAACTTCAGTGACATGACCCAATCTCTTTTGAATGAGAGTCTTTTGTCTCATGAGAAACACAAACTACTTTATAGCACTACAGTAACTCATACCCCCGCCCCATTGAGGCACCAGTGTGCTAGCAGCTATAAAAACAAGGCTTTATTTGTTACATGTTCATCGTGATTGCAGAGCTGGCAAAAAGCAAAGAAAACCACTGTCAGGAGGAAGAGAGAGAGTGTGACCGAGTGAAGGGTCACACACGGGTCAACCTCGGTCGGGTTTTCTTGGAATAGCAATAGCTGAAACATGAAGCGTGCAGAACTGATGCAGACATGGCGTTCTTGCTGTTGCACATGTAAGTATATTGAGATAAAGGCAAACTGCTGTTTAATTTAATTTGTGATCATCATCTGGTCTCGGCGTGCTAAAACCTTTTGGGAACCACCATGTTTACACCACAGCATATTATAATTTCAGCTCTTTAGGTCTATTTCTAAGATACCTTTAGCCTTTGTTGTCTCTAAGGAGAAATTTCTTGTACAGTCAAAGGAAACCACACAGGCACACAAGGTGGACAGATTACACCCAGACACACAACATAAAATTACCTTTAAATAATGCTGACATTTTATGGTTATTTTCAGAAATTTGGACGCGAAAAAAAACTAAGCCAGAGCTAAAATGATATAATTAAACTTAGCTGTAACTTGCTCACTTGTTTGATCATCTTAGCGTTATCACAGTTAACTTTTTAGATAGCGGATTAACAGTTATTCTAATCCAATTACATTTTTTCCACAAATCTGATTGGTTAATCATGTGAGATTTCAGATTGTATAATATCAGTGTAACCGTGGCAAAGTATTTGACTGTTTAACTTTTAGATGTATTACTCCACGCCCTGAACAGCTGCACGTGTGTTGCTATGCAGATGTCAATAATGGCGCTGTCAGCTGAGAGCGAAAGTCGCGTACTGACGATGATGCCAAAATTAGTGAATTTAAGCTACCATATGGAAGTATTGTGGATTCTGATACAGAATTACCGTTTCATATTTGATGGATTTTCACATTTGATCGATTACTCCGCGCCCTGACCGCTGTTGGAGTGACACTGCCTCACGGTAAGGCTTGTTGACTGAATTACCTACAGAAAAATAAACCGTGCAAATGATGGAATTGGATGAGAATGGGAAAAACTCCCTTGTGTCTGATGATTTGCAGATGTTCATGCTGGATTATGGCTGCAAATTTGTGACCGTATAACTAGCATGAACTGAACATCTGCAAATCATCAGACACAACAGGGTTATTCCCTAATAGTGCAGCGGATAAGAGAATATTTAGAGGGGAATCCTGCAAATGGTGATAAAAGCATCAAATTCATCAGAAATACTCAGACAATCCTCTTTTGAAAACAAAAAAACAAAAAACAATTTGTCACTTGAATTTTCATTCGGTGGTCAGGTAGGGGTCAATTGAAGAATTACACAGAGGTCAAAATTAAAAGATGCTCCTGTCATATTGAAAAATATTCCACATTATTTGCTTGATCATAAAGATTCCAAAAAGGTATAGTTTGGACTATCTGTGACTGAATTCTATGGAGTTACGGGATAAAAACAGCAAGAATGGTGACAAAGGTCAGTTTAATTTTGTACAGGGGTCAAAAGTTAAGATTGCTCCAATTTTGGTAAAAAGTGATGCAAATTACTAGTTGTGTTAACATGGTTTTAAAAAGGAATAGTATGGACCATGTATCATCCTTACTTATCACGCTACAGGGTAACATATGTCACATGTCATAGAATCCAATAGACATAGACCTTGTTTAACCTTTACTTTGGAGACCAAGCATTCAGCACTGTCAACACTATTCCATTCATTAGTCCTATTAGCTCAACCAATAATTTGCATCACTTTTTACCAAAACTGGGCCAACTTTAACTTTTGACCCCTGTACAAAATGACACTGACCTTTGCCACCATTCTTGCTTTTTTTTAATCCCGTAACTCCATAGAATTCAGTCACAGATAGTCCAAACTATACCTTTTTGGAATCTTTATGATCAGGCAAATAATGTGGAATATTTTTCAGTATGATTGGAGCATCTTTTAATTTTGACCTCCGTGCAATTCTTCAATTGACCCCTACCTGACCACCGATTGAAAAGTCAAGTGGCCAATCAGTTTTTTCAAATAGGAGGGTCTAAGGAGTATTTCTGATGAATTTGATGCTTTTATCACCATTTGCATGATTTTCACTTATCGGCTGCACTATAATTGAACCTAACTTTTAAGTTAGCTGTAAATCCGTAGATGCTGTCCTCTATAATATGCACTGTTCAAAAATGCACTCTCTCTCTATTGTAAGACTGTAGCCACAGATTGAGAAAAAAACACTCCTAGTGAGCTGTGTTTGACAAGATTAGTCCCTTTTTTCCTCTCTTTGTTAGACGCGACCATCCTATTACATCTGCTTCCTCCTGGAGATATGTTTGTTCAAATGCAATAGCAGACACTAAGATCTGGACAAATAAAATTATGCCATGCTCAGTAAGTTTCTATTTTACAAATTGTGAACCAATTAATAGATGATGGCTGTCACAGATGAACAAAAGATACTGCTGTGCCCCTTAAGTACAACTCACCATGACCCGCCTCTGCTGCTTTCTTCTTCTTTTTCTTTTTTGGTTTAGATGAATTTGCATGTAAGTTATTGTTGGACATCAGCTTTTAAAGTGTCAACTCAATGAATTTGTAGTTGTTCAGTTGAGGATGAAAACACAAAGTTTTCTCCAAACTAATAGTAAACAAAGTATTTTATTCTGACTGACTCAACTGCAAAACAGTTTGACCCTGTTGTTCTTTCTTGAAAAATCCTACCTTAGGCCAAATTTACACGGGCATCCATCGATCTGCGCACAACATGTAACATTGCTGGTGTGGACAGAAGCATGTGAGAATTTTCCATAATAAAGTGGCTTACAGTAGTTATAAATTCGATCATTGACCCAGTATCTGTTGTTTCGAATGACATAAAACCACCAAAACTGGAACGCAAGGTTAATCTAAAGGCAACTTGACACTTGCACAAATTTTCGCTCCGCATTGCCGCACGATTTGTTGTGCTAATGCATCATTAAATGGTACGCCACTTGACACTTATGCAAATTTGATCCCCGCACTGGCATGGAATCTTGCATGCCAGTGAGTAAACACGTCATAAACTGTGCGTAAATTGTGCGCGCAATGACACGCAGTGGTGAAAATAGGTTGCATAATGTTCATGGCTAGTTCACGCAAGTGGCATGAATTTATGCATGCCAGAAATTTTGAAAATTCCAAAATCTTTTTTGCACACTGGCACATGGCTGCACACAGTTCACGGACAGTTTGCAACAAGTTTAGAGAGTTTCCGAGTGATACAGAGTTTGCACGTGTTTATAAAATTGCATGCAAACCCTGTATCACCCACAAACAAATCTACTAACGGTGCACACTGAGGATTGTCTTGAGAAAATAACTTGTATTGTCCATTTGCCTTAATGCATATGCAGTTTGTGTGTCTACCCAGCTACACAAAATACTGGGAGGAGAACATGTAAATAGGTTAATTTTGCACCCACAATGGAATTTATCAAGGCAGGATGAAATTTCATTGGTTTGTGAATGCATATTTTGCACATTTGAGTGCAGGATGCGAACACTGTTGCAGGATTGCAGAGATGCAGACTGATTCAGTCATTTCCTGTGAGCTGTTTCTGACCTTAATTTCTTTATTTTCATTCTGTAGTCTTTTTTTATCACAGACATCAACTTACAATAATTTACATGTTCTATGTAGTAAAATACATTAAAACCAAACACATAGAGAAACACAAAACCTTGCCTCATTGCTTCACCTCAGGGAGCTTTGGTGGCCGCTATGTGCTCTCACAAGTTGGTGTTACTCCATTAATGCCCCACAAATCCTTTTTCTTGCATCCAGTTGGGATATCTCAGCGCTGTGCACCTTGTGAATGCCAGTTTAAATGGACGGAACTGTGCTATTCTGATTGGTTTATATTATGTTTGGATGACAACACACAATCTAGTGCCCCTATTGTCTCAAAGGCACCTGACATTGAGTTGATTCTATGTTGGCCTCAGAACATGCTAGAAGCTGACCAATATGGATTTTTTTTTTTAGTCTGATAACATATCTATGATATTAGGGAGTTAAAAAATTAACAATACATGTGTATTTGCTGATGTATACATAGAAAACTTTAATGATTCCAAATATTTTGTTGTCAAACCCTTGTGAGAAAGAAATGTGATTAAGCACTGATGTTTAAACATGAAATTCATAACAAATAACTATAAATAACTATAAAGTCACACTGTTATTACACTACCTTCACTACCATTGGAAGGCACTATGTCACATCATGCAGCATTTGCATAAAATAAACGTCTTATCTATTTTGGCCCAGCCTAGCTGGCAGTATAGCGACCTCTTTGCCTCTGACTCTTGTCTGACCAAGGGGTCATGAGGGTACCAGCCATGATAGCATTGTAAAGTAAAATTTTTGATATAGGCAAAAATAACTCCAATACTGATACTATGCATTCGTAAGAGGCTCGTATCATCCGATATTATTAACTAACTGATATATCGGTTGGACTCATCAATGTACATGTGGTTTCTGTTTCAGACGGAGATTCTCTAATATCCAGATAGGGGATATCTAAAGTTTTTGGCCTTGAAGACATTTCACCACTCAAGCGAATTCCTCAGATTAAAGCAAGATGGGGGTGTAGCTTCATTACATACCCATAGAGGGTGACAGTCGATTATTCCAATGAGGTCATAGTTAGCATTTGACTCATTTCTACCAGTAATAAACATGTAACGGCTGTTGAAAGCATGTACTTCTGTGCAGGAATAAACACACAGCAGACAAAAGAAGACAAACATTTAGCTTCTGTCCTTCAAGCTTTAACAGGATAACACATTTTGTATTCATTTGCATGCAAGCTGATCTGTATTATGTATCTGTTCACAATTGCAGCCAAGCATAGTCTCCCACAGACGTACACAGTGACTCTCACGCGTGTGCATGTTAAAAAAAAAAAAAAATCTTTTGACCCTGTAATTTAATGCAATATTGAATATGAAAGCTTCCCTGTCGATAAACTCGGCCTTGCACAAATTTTAAAGCCTCCAAATCTGGTTAAGCATATACAAGCCTTGCAAAACAGGTTCCTCCAGCATAAAATTGTGTTAAACCGGGCTTGGGGAAACTAGATTTCTTGTTTTAATGACATTTAAGAAAACAACTTCCTGCAGACAGCTGGCAAAGCCCAGGTTTATGTGCATGTAAATGCATTGACTATTTGCAGAAAACTCGAAGGCTGTCAAACTTCAGCGCGCAACAGTCTTAAAGTTATTTTAATCTCCTTTCATTTCTGTGTTTTTCTAATCAAGCATACGGCGATATTGGATTTTTGATGAAAAGAAGAAAATTACCGATTTATACATTGTGGGCGTGATTGTTATGACTAAAGTGCACAGCACAAGCACATGTGGGCCATGTCCAGATTTACTTTAGTTTTTACATGGCATGTACCCTGAGTGAAAAGTGTAGGGTTTAACAGAATTCTCTTTAATCTATTAAGTGATCACAGGTGTGTTTGAAGTATAATGTGAAATTCCCTGTCATTCCCTTTGAGGTACAAATGCGTTGGGCACTGGTGGGTTTAGATGTCAAAAACAAAAGTGACAGGTTTTCTTGCAATGAAACAAATTTGTGTTATGTGTCGGACGCAGGACGGAGAACCGACCAGCGTTTGAAGGAACCAGTATAAAATAAGCAGAGCACGGTACAAAGGATAACTGACTTTAATAACATAACAGTGATGTGATAATACAAACAAATAAGTGCGCGGTCTGGCGTGGTGGAATGCCGGTGTGCTCCCAGCAGCACTAACGGTCCGGAGCCAGAAACAGTTCGGACCCAAGGACCCCGCCGACACCCCCCAGGTGGCCGCGACAAACCGAGTCTGTGAAAGAAGAAACCATCATGTGAGTCCACACTCCACACACAGAGAGACCACTCAAAGGTGTACATAAACAGCAAACACTTCCTGGCTTAATTACTAATCAGCTTCCCACCCTGCAGGCATGGAACACCCTGTTCACATACTCAAACTGCAGTGGAAGCTGATTAAACGACTAACATAACAGCTCAATATAATAAGGTGTGAGGGACACCACATTTACTGACTGTACTAATGTTAGTCACAAAACCTAACGTACCTCAGGAAGTGTGCTGACGAGCGTGAGACCTCACCCCCTCCTCTTTCACAGACCATGGCATCAAACCTGGACGTTCTCTGCATCCATAATGATGAGATGGCTCTCAAGACGACGATCTCACCCGTCTGGTCACAAGGTCGAGTCTCTGGCAAATACACACTGTGTACTCCAGACTTAAATGCCACCATGCTCCAATCCGTGTAGATGCACCACAGCTGTGAGTCCTGACGAGCTGCACTTGATCAGCCTCAGGTGATCAGGGTGAGGTTCTGAAAACTCAGCTACACAGCCACTCAGTCCTAAACGCGTACCACCTGGAAGGAAAAACAAAAGACAGAAACAGAAGACAGAAACAAAAGGCAGCCAGCCCCCCCCAGCCATACAACAGCACCCCACCCTCACGGGAAGCCTCCCGGCGACCACACAAACCTGGCCCAGGAGAAACACCCCCCTCCAGGGACCATGGCTGGAAACTGTATCTGCATTCATCTTCCAACAGAATCTTCATCTAACAGAACGGTTGATGTCTTCTCCTCTGGCTGCATCTTTGCCTTTGTTTCTGTCAGTCAGTTAGCACAGGTGTGGCCAGGAGTTCTTGAACCTGTGCGGTCAGCCTTTGTCCAACCATGTTTACAGTCTGATTAGTCATAAAACAAAAAAGACAAACACAAACAACCAAACCACCCCCCCCCCTCCCCAGAGGACCGTCCCATCAAACCCCAGGAAGAGGAGAAAAGAAAAACAACCCAAACTTAAGCTTGCAAATAAAAACGCTAACCCCCCCCCCCCCCCCCCCCCACGACATGTAGGGACCAACACCCCCCAGAGGACATCCCGCCAGCTCCAGGAGTAATAACCACAGCCGAGGTCCCTCTGGGATCCAAAGTCACCCACGGGGACTCCCAGCGCCTCCCAGAGGAACGTTCCATCAACCCCAGGAGACGCCTCCCCTCATGACCAACGGACCCAGCCCCGGCCGTCTATGGCTAGACGGACCCACAGCCCTTTCCCCCCCAGAGGACACCACAGTCACACCCTGAGGGCGGAAACTGGGGGGAAAAACAAAAGGAAAAAAAAACATACAAACAAAACAACCCCAACCCCACCCCCTCGGCGCAGTGGAAACTGGAAGCACGTCCAGCGTCACCAACCATGACTATACCCCAGAAGTCAACCGGGAGGAGTGTAACAGCGGTTATGGCAGACGGCACAAAACGGCACCACCCCTCCGACTTCCAAACCAGCCACCAGCTGCGGGTTTATCCCACTGCCCCACACCTCAGCCATGCTGATGGCAGACGGCTCAAAGGCGCGCTGAAGCCGGAGGTGGAACAGGGAATCAACAAAACAAAAAAAAAAAACACCCCGAACACCCCCCCCCCCCCCAGGTGCAGAGGTTACCTGGGAAACACCCAGCATAACCAAACTGCACCACTCCAGCAACGCCGACACGTACGGCTCACACGGCTGGAGCCAGAGGAGAAGAGAGGGCATACCAAAAAAAGAAAAAAGAAAAATCAACCCAATTACCCCCCCATCACCCCCCAGGGGACCGTCCCATCAAACCCTGGGAGGTGAAACCAAAAGAAATAAAAAGAAAGACTAACAGACTAACATAAAGTTAACTGGGTCCTGTTATGCTCCAGACAGAACGGCAGGGTCACGACCCTAGAGCACTAATAGTGAAGAAAATCCCACACAAAAATCAACTCAAAAAACACCCACAAAAAATGAACCAACACAAAACTAATCAGTGACTCATACCGTTGAGCTCAAACAAATGGAACACACCTGTTCCATCTTAAGAGCATTAACGGTACTGTGACTCAGTCACCAACAGAGGGAGCCAGAGTGCTGAAAATGAAAACCCCCCTTTGGTAACAGAGAAACCAACTCATGCTGCTTTTCTTGTGCGCAGCTATGTGTAAAACACAACCAAAAATGTGCTTCAACTAAATTACGCCGGAGCTGACACAACAGACGCAGTAGTTATCTTCACCCGGGGAAACGGGGCTACAACTGTAACACAGGAAGCTCAGCGACCTGTGCCACAGAGCTCCGCCGTGCGCGTTCACCCATTACAGACACTCATGCAGCTCCCGTTTAACCTCTTATCTGGTTGAAGTGTGACGCGAAGCCGTCGCCAGTCACACTCCACCACGACCCTCGGAAAAGGCACAACACAGGAACACGGCTGCAAGAGCGCTCAAATCAGTATTCAGTAATGGGTTCTCAAACACGCACCATCCGGGCAGAGAGCACCCGCAACTGATCCGGATAACTTCTGAAACGTCTGCTGCCGCCTTGCCGGCGCGGTACCGCCTCTGCTACCGCTGGGTCCGTGATGTTTGGCCAGAGACTACTGTTATGTGTCGGACGCAGGACGGAGAACCGACCAGCGTTTGAAGGACCCAGTATAAAATAAGCAGAGCACGGTACAAAGGATAACTGACTTTAATAACATAACAGTGATGTGATAATACAAACAAATAAGTGCGCGGTCTGGCGTGGTGGAATGCCGGTGTGCTCCCAGCAGCACTAACGGTCCGGAGCCAGAAACAGTTCGGACCCAAGGACCCCGCCGACACCCCCCAGGTGGCCGCGACAAACCGAGTCTGTGAAAGAAGAAACCATCATGTGAGTCCACACTCCACACACAGAGAGACCACTCAAAGGTGTACATAAACAGCAAACACTTTCTGGCTTAATTACTAATCAGCTTCCCACCCTGCAGGCATGGAACACCCTGTTCACATACTCAAACTGCAGTGGAAGCTGATTAAACGACTAACATAACAGCTCAATATAATAAGGTGTGAGGGACACCACATTTACTGACTGTACTAATGTTAGTCACAAAACCTAACGTACCTCAGGAAGTGTGCTGACGAGCGTGAGACCTCACCCCCTCCTCTTTCACAGACCATGGCATCAAACCTGGATGTTCTCTGCATCCATAATGATGAGATGGCTCTCAAGACGACGATCTCACCCGTCTGGTCACAAGGTCGAGTCTCTGGCAAATACACACTGTGTACTCCAGACTTAAATCAAATCAAATCAAATCAATTTTATTTATATAGCGCCATATCACAACAAACAGTTGCCCCAAGGCGCTTTATATTGTAAGGCAAAGCCATACAATAATTACGGAAAAACCCCAACGGTCAAAACGACCCCCTGTGAGCAAGCACCTGGCGACAGTGGGAAGGAAAAACTCCCCTTTAACAGGAAGAAACCTCCAGCAGAACCAGGCTCAGGGAGGGGCAGTCCTCCGCTGGGACTGGTTGGGGCTGAGGGAGAGAACCAGGAAAAAGACATGCTGTGGAGGGGAGCAGAGATCAATCACTAATGATTAAATGCAGAGTGGTGCACACAGAGCAAAATGCCACCATGCTCCAATCCGTGTAGATGCACCACAGCTGTGAGTCCTGATGAGCTGCACTTGATCAGCCTCAGGTGATCAGGGTGAGGTCCTGAAAACTCAGCCACTCAGTCCTAAACGCGTACCACCTGGAAGGAAAAACAAAAGACAGAAACAGAAGACAGAAACAAAAGGCAGCCAGGCCCCCCCAGCCATACAACAATTTGTGCACAAAGCATCAACGTGTAGGAGCAGCTATCATCCACCAGAGCTTCCTGAGGTGAAGCATTTCAGCACTTCCTGCAACATCTCTTCCTCCTCCGACCACTTAGTCTCTCCTGTATTGCACCAGGAGGAAGACAGCCCACTGCTGTACCTGGACACTGGATTGTCTTGGTGCTTTCCACCTGGGAACCTGGGGAATGGAAAAAATACTCTAAGAATATGGAATTAGCCACAATGAATAAATTTTGTGTTTTTACATCCACCAAGGACGTAATAAAATCATTGCTGTTTATTTATTTGTCTGTCTGTTAGCAGGATTACGTCAAAACTTCTGCACAGATTTTGACTAAATTTACACCACAGATAGATATTAGGCCATAGAAGACTCCATTAAATTTTGAAGGCGATCCAGATTATGGATCAAGATTTCACTTTATATAGGCTTTTAAGGATTACTTCAAAACTACTTCACAAATTCTCACCAAATTTACACCACAGATAGATATTAGGCAATGGAAGACTCCACTGAATTTTGGAGGTGATCCGGATTCTGGATTAGGATTTCAATTTGTACGCTTCACTTGGTTGGATTTTGAGGATTACGCAAAAACTACTTCATAGATTTGCACCACAGATAGATATGAGGCCATGAAGACTCCACTGAATGGAGGTCATCTGGATCAAGATTTCTCTTTATTCACACTTTTAAGGATTATGTCAAAACTACTTCATATGACAAAACGACATAAAATGACAAAAAACCAAAATAAAGAAGAGACCATTTTATTTCAGCTTGTGAATTAAATATCAAATTGCAACATATTGATAAACTGGACTATTTTTGATCAGTATGCAATTATTGCATTGTGTTGTGGAATCCAAATCCAGGTAAAGTCTGGGTCACGATGTGAATCACATACAGTATGTTATTTTGAGTCCTCGTCAGCCTTTGGGGATGTCAGAAGGCTTGGATTGCTCTTGTTCCATTATATTTTACTTTAATTATTCTCTCAAATACATTATTGTTGTAGTATGATGTACTAATATGTGAGCCTGCTTCTATAGGGCAGCGCAGTCTCGTTTGAACCCCTACGTCATATCGCAGGATTTGACCACATCTGGGAACAGCCGGCATGAACACGGCAGAGAATCTCCGGGTGGAGTGTGGGAGTTTCACCAAAAGCCATTCAGGCCAGCTCGGTAAACTCGCTGTCACCTAATTGTGCCGGTTTAAAATGGTTATTTTAGGATTTCGATGCATATTTGTAGCCACAGGGCGACTGGTGGTTTTCTTCTTATGCCACACCTTGTCTTTGGTGTGGTCTAATAATTTGGTTTGTCTTCTGGGCTCCTTTGGGCCACCCATAACCACCGACTGAGACTGTGCTCCACTGCTGCATAAACTGCGTGCCCAGGGGCAGATTTGATTGGTTAAAACATGTCGTCCGTAGCTATTTTCCGTGTGGGAGAATGGGAGCCCCCAGCCTTCCACCGGCGGGAGCAAGTTGATAATACATATTTAGTTTGCGGAACATTTCTACCTTTACACTTTTCATTTATGTGTTGCTTCTTATCTGCACACCCCTGGCTGTATTTCTCATTTTACTTGGGAAGATTTCCCTTTTGTGTATCCTTACTATTATCATATTCATTTTTCTCCGCTCATCTCATGAAGCAAAGCTCTGGGGGATTAATGATGGAATCAGGTGGCAGCTTAGAATAGAAAGTGACATCTCTAGTAACAAACTTTTGAAAGACTTTAGTTCTTTTCCCTCATGTCTGCAGAGATACTGTGTGAAGATAATACATTACTTTCACATTAACTCGTATTTTGGCGTTGACAAATGAGGTATATTAAGCAGAGCTCCTGGCACTTGAAGTTCAGCTCCTATTGTTGCTTCATGTTTTCTTCATTACATCTCCAGCCTTTTGGCTTTTGCTGTCAGCAGTTACAGAAACAGTTACTAGTCTTACGGCTGTGCCCTGTGGAATTATTTACAGCTTCATAATTCGTGAAGCCTTCTGTCATACGTTACCACAAGACTAATCACGGGATCAAATCAGGATTTCTCCTATTTTGACGATAGTCGATCCATCAAAGATGACCCCGGGTCCTCCTTGAGTCGATTTCAGCCACAGACTGTTAAGTAATTTTTTTTTTAAGTAATTTTTTTTAATTTTTTTATATATAGCGCCAAATCACAACAAACAGTTGCCCCAAGGCGCTTTATATTGTAAGGCAAGGCCATACAATAATTATGTAAAACTCCAACGGTCAAAACGACCCCCTGTGAGCAAGCACTTGGCTACAGTGGGAAGGAAAAACTCCCTTTTAACAGGAAGAAACCTCCAGCAGAACCAGGCTCAGGGAGGGGCAGTCTTCTGCTGGGACTGGTTGGGGCTGAGGGAGAGAACCAGGAAAAAGACATGCTGTGGAGGGGAGCAGAGATCGATCACTAATGATTAAATGCAGAGTGGTGCATACAGAGCAAAAAGAGAAAGAAACAGTGCATCATGGGAACCCCCCAGCAGTCTACGTCTATAGCAGCATAACTAAGGGATGGTTCAGGGTCACCTGATCCAGCCCTAACTATAAGCTTTAGCAAAAAAGAAAGTTTTAAGCCTAATCTTAAAAGTAGAGAGGGTGTCTGTCTCCCTGATCTGAATTGGGAGCTGGTTCCACAGGAGAGGAGCCTGAAAGCTGAAGGCTCTGCCTCCCATTCTACTCTTACAAACCCTAGGAACTACAAGTAAGCCTGCAGTCTGAGAGCGAAGCGCTCTATTGGGGTGATATGGTACTACGAGGTCCCTAAAAAAGCAGTCCTACATATTTGTTTAATATGCCCTTTGAATGACATATCCTGATCAAAAATGACTCCAAGATTTCTCACAGTATTACTAGAGGTCAGGGTAATGTCATCCAGAGTAAGGATCTGGTTAGACACCATGTTTCTAAGATTTGTGGGGCCAAGTACAATAACTTCAGTTTTATCTGAGTTTAAAAGCAGGAAATTAGAGGTCATCCATGTCTTTATGTCTGTAAGACAATCCTGCAGTTTAGCTAATTGGTGTGTGTCCTCTGGCTTCATGGATAGATAAAGCTGGGTATCATCTGCGTAACAATGAAAATTTAAGCAATACCGTCTAATAATACTGCCTAAGGGAAGCATGTATAAAGTGAATAAAATTGTTAAGATCTCAGCAATTTCCAGGTTCTTCACCACCTTCAAAGTGATATTTGCATTGGGTGTAATTTAATTTCTAATTGGCCAGAGCTGAGACTGGAACAGTTACGCGGTGTGTAATTAGTGGTCAATTTGATGACACTTTAGCACAGCGATGCACCTTGCCTATTGCCTAGAGAGGCGTAATGATATGCCACGGTATAGCTTTTTGACTGACATCAAATCCTACAATAGAGGACAATGATGTAATGGCATCGGAAATCTTTGCAGATACAAATGCCTGCTGGCGTAATGCACCAGGGCCTCTTCTGCTTTTGTGGTGAAGACATAAAATTGCTGTGCTATTATCAAACCATTTCACTCCTCGCATCATCTTTTCTTGAATAAAGTTGGACTGAGTGTGAGATAAGCAGCAAACAAAGAAATTTTGTTGGGGGGGTTCCCCCCATGAGATACCAAGAGTAGTCTGTGTTCAGAATGGATGAAGAAAAAAACACAAACGTGTTTGTTCTGATTCTAGAGTGAGTGATTCAGCGGAGATTGAAGGGATTTTTTTCTTCTTTGGGCCACCTACACAGCTGTTGTTTACCTTAGTACTTCAGCTCTACCCTTCCTTCCAAAATAACTAAATGTGTAAATGGGATAAGGTGTTGGACTCGCCATATGTGGACCTGGGTTCACGATTTTTCTGTGTTCTTGTACAAAACACTTCATCTGCATCGTCCCAGTCCATCCACTTGTAAATGGGTCTTGGTTATGGAAGTACCATCTCTTGGACTCAAGAGGTGAGCTTCAACAATCCTATATGAGATAGACATGAAATAAAAAAGTTGCAGTTCCTTGACTGGCCACATGAGGCAGGCTCCAGGAAGGAGCAGGTTCTCGCAGAAGCCCATGTTGGAAAAAAAAAACAATTTTAGTGCAAAAATAAACCTGTTTACTAGCAGGTACTTCTTTCTTGAGCTGAGGGGTCCCAGTTCAAGACCACCCCTGCTCATTCTCCATGGATTCTGGAGTTGTCAGGAAAGGCATCCTGTGTAAACTTTTTGCTAAATCTATATACACATTCATCTCTGATCTGCTGTGGCGACCCCAAGTGAAAAAAGGAAGAACCCGAAGGGACTTGCTTTTACAACATGGTTAAAAAAAGTGTGGTTTTAGTCTCTCTTCTTGGTAGTCCATCATATCTGACATCGACATCTCTTGTGCGGTTTCATAGCTGTTCATCTGTTATGTGTTCTCAGATGACTTTGGAGTCCCGGTCTCAAAGTGCATGGACGTCCACACTGAGGACACAGAAACTGTCCTGTGGCTGCTGCTTGTTTCTTTTTTTCCACAGCCTTGCTGGATGTTGTTTCATCTTTTCTTTTCAAACTGTCTTGTACTTGCCTTGTCAGTGCTTGCCAGACTCGTATTTCACGTAAGGCCCATCGCGCTCGCTGTCTGGGGACAATCTGTACTTATGCTATTTTGACTTTTACACAGTCCTTGAACTTGCAGGGCTTGCAACAGTTTCTTTTGCTCTGAGACAGTTCACCCTACTGATGTTGTCTCAGCAATCTAGAGTTGTCCATCCATCTATTTGGTATCTAGCTGGTTTAACCCTCCTTGGCAAGTGTATTGGGTGCGGGTGGGTGGGTGGGTGGGTGTGTGTGTGGGGGGGTATTTATATATTTGCAACTTCTTAGTTTAACATGTTCTAAATATAAATAGAGGAGTGGCTGCTTTGAGTGACAGCTTGTGTTGTTGCTTACATATTACAATTACAATAGCTCCGTTAGCGGAGAGGCTGCTGGTTATGGCTGTTCTTTCCTTTTTTGAGCATTTTATTCCAAACATCTGCAATAATATTGCTTGCTGCCTGATTAATTGTCCAAATGAATCATTTAAGACATCTGTGTGCTTGATCCATTGGGTCCAGTTAATCTACTGAGGAAATAAGCGGGTGCCACAACCCAATCTCACATCATTTCTTGATGGCATCACGAAAAGTAAATTAATCTATGGTTCGTGATACTGTCACAAAAAGCGCTACATTTTTGTGACGACAGCACGAAATGTGGGGTGACACGGGGGGGGGGACTGTGGGGGTTATGGTTAGGGGAAGGGTTCGAAATAGTAAAATACAAAAAAAAAAAAAAGTCACGAAAATGTGACTCATTTTGTGACAGAAGCATGAAACAAAAAGCATGAGACTAGGCTGGGGTGACATCGTGTAGTGTTTGTCCAGTTATTTTACAGGCTATAGTTGGCCTAGCGTCTCACCCAGAGGGACTCTGACTCTGTCGCTTCACACTGTGGAATTTTGAGTTAAGGACCGACCCCATTGGGCCTCAGGGCCTATATACGACTTACTACTTTTCTTCTTTCTAAATCTTCATTCCAGTGTCTGTCCCTCCTGTCATCCTTTTCTTCCTTCCATCGTCATTTGCCTGCCTGCTCTTCTGACTCCCCCAAGTCTCCTGCTTTTTTTTTTTTTTTTTTTTACTCTTTACTCTCCTGATTTCACTTGTCTCCTCCCTTGCCGTTTTCCTCCATCTACTTGCCAGGGAAGGAGTGCTGGTCCGATGAACACAGAGAGCCCCAGAACAAATCAGTCTATCGATCTCTTGAGGTATCCCGTCGTCTCTGCCTCTGATCGTCAGCAGAAAACAAAGTGTTTATTAAGCAAAACCTTCCCAATCTCCTTCTGTCCCCTCCCCACCCCACTGGTCCCCTGGCTATGCTCAGTAATGGAGAGGCTGTTCTGGGATCTGTCCACCCAACTGAGACTTGTAGTGTTCTCCAATTACACTTCTTTACAAAACCTACCTGTCAGGGTTCCCCACTTGTACATTTCCTCACGCTGTCCACCCATAGTCAGCCAATTTAAGCATTTCCAAGCAGAGAGCACAGAGCTGGATCTTATTTTTGATGATGCACTGAGGTAAAATAGAGCCACGAGGAGAGGAGTGACAGGCAGTGGAGTGGAGGGTTTATCAGTCATCTGCCGTCTATGGGGCTTAAATTGGGCCTGAATTTTGTATGGACCGATTGCATTATGGGTTCTTCTGAAAAGACAGAATTTGATTGAAATGGAAAGCAGTGGCTTCTTGTTCTGAAAATACATCAGTGCTGATTAGATTATAAAGAACTGCAGGGATGGAGAGGGGGAGTGCGTTTGGAGGGGGTGGCAGATATGAGGCTGAAATGCAAGCAAAATGTATTGCGCTGGCAATCAAATGGAAAGAAGAAAAGGCAGGAATAAATAACAGCCTTGGCAAGAGAGAAACACAGCAAACCAAACAAACTTCTGGGCGCATTCATCTCACGCCCCGCCGTTGAGATAACCCCATATTGATACGGTATTAGCTGGAGTCAAAGGTTCTGTAGCAGTGCGGCAGCCTGCCTTTATATTAGCCAACAGACAGACGTACAGTTTGGATCCGTGCCATTTCTCGCCGCGGGGCTCCCAGGCCTCGCGCAATAAATCAGCCATTAATGGAGTAAGTGGCTGTGGAAGGATATTAAATGTTAATTGCTGTAAGGTATTGATAACACCCATTGATCGCTTAGATAATTGCAATCAGCAAAAACAAAGATACATTATAGGAGCTGAAGCCCCTTTTACCAGAAGCTGGTCTACGCGATGATAAATCGACAGTTGTACGATGTGTGGTTTTGTTGTGCACTTCTCTTCGTTGCTTCCCCTCTGGGGAATCGTTTATAGCAATCCCAACTTCTCAGAGTTTGCCATCTTATGGATTTAGAGTGATGAGCATTTTTTATTAGTTTTGCCCATCAGTCAGATGCCTCCAGTTAATCGTTTCTTGATTGGATTTTTGTTGACGAGGGCAGTAACTTCATTATTATCTTTGCTTTTTTTATAGCAGTAAAGAGCCATAACAGACTTCTTCAGGGCATACAGAGTTAATTCTGCGGAAGTAAATAAGCAGTGCAAAAGTGTGAATCCTTCATCAAGTCCAAGACAGACTGCAAATGTAGAATGCAACTTAATCTCTTACTGCAAATTGATTTTTGTCCCCGAAGTCTGAATTTAAAACGTGCACATGTGGCATTTCTGTCAAAAATGCAGCAGTTTGAAAACGTCACAAATATGCTTGCATTGCCAAAAATATAGTCCCAACAGGAAGTGGTGATGTTAGGATTTCGACAGTTAATTCGACAAATAATTCATCTTAGATCTCTATATATGTATCTAGATATAGACATATTATTTGTTGAAAATTGCAAATCACAACTTCTTGGAGGGATTGGACTAACCCTTCAATGTGCAAATTTGCGATTTCACATTGACATGTAGAAAACTTTGTGATGATCAGTGCAAAATAAGACATACAAAGCAAAAAGTTATTTATCAAGAGATAATACCACCAATGCCTCTGAACTCTGTGATTCATGGATAAACAGTTCTGTCAATACTCATGTTTTGGGTATCCTGGGTCCAGTTTTATGTACAGTTCATCTCCTAGAATTATTTATTAATTGCATAACTACCAGCTACTATTCATTCATTTTCTATACCCGTTTACTCCATTCAAGGGTTACACGGGTCTGGAGCCCGACTCAGCAGTCGCTTAAGGCATGGTACACCATGGACAGGACGCCAGGGTATCGCAGGGCCTGCCAGCTACTATGCGATTGGCGTATTCACTGCATATTTGACCGTTGCCCTTCAAATAACATTGATTACTGAATACACACACACACACACACACACAAAGTAAATCAAGTTTCTCTGTGTATATACAGTGTGTGTGTGTGTGTGTGTGTGTGTGTGTGTGTGTGTGTGTGTGTGTGTGTATATATATATATATATATATATATATATATATATATATATATATATACACAAATATGCATTTGATCCACTGTTGAGTTTTCCCATCTACAAAGAATGGAGAGGTCTGTAATTTATACCATAGGTAAACTTGTGAGAGACAGAATCTTAAAAGAAATAAGTGAATGAAATAAGTATTTGATACAATAGAAAAACAGACCTTAATATTTGGTACAGAAACCTTTTTTCCTGTAGTTCTTGACCAAATTTACACACTGCAGCAGGGATTTTGGTCCACTCCTCCATACAGATATTCTTCAGATCTTTCAGGTTTTCGAGTTTCAGCGCCCCCCAAAGATTGTCATGCTGGAAGACCCAGCCATGACCCATCTTCAGTGCTCTTACTGAGGGAAGGAGGTTGGTTGCTAAAACCTGACGATACATGACCCCATCCATCCTCCCTTCAATACGGTGCTGTTGACCTGTCCCCTTTGCAGAAAAGCACTCCCAGAAATGTTTCCACCCCATGCTTAAATGGACTGCATTTATATAGAGCTTTTCCATCTGCATCACATGCTCAAAGCGCTTTACAATAATGCCTCACATTGACCCCGATGTCAGGGTGCTGCCATAGAAGGTGCTCACTACATACCGGTAGCAACTAGGGGATTAAGGACCTTGTCCAAGGGCCATTAATGATTTTCCGGTCAAACTGGGATTTGAACCAAGGACCCTCTGGTCTCAAGCCCAACAGCGCTTAACCATTAGACCATCACCTCCCCTTTAACAATGGTAAAATGTGTGTCTTCTGGGTAGGCAGAAAAAAAAAATTAAAAGCCGCTCTCCTATTGGTCGTTTAGGAGAGGGAATTCCAGTGCTGCTCTCCTATTGGTCATTTAGGAGAGAGAGAAATCACCCTCCTAAATGGAGGCCAGTATCTGGCCCAATTCATAGCCGGGCCGGTTGTCGGGCTACTCCCCCAGAGGTTGAAAGGCAAAAATAGGAAAATATTTAAAAGGTGGAGGGTCTGGAGGGCAGAGTTTAAACTATCTTAAACTCAGTCATTCATCTTCAACCACTTACTCCAATTATGGGTCACAAAGGGCTGGAGCCAATCCCAGCAAAAAACTAAAACAAATCAACCCTGTACAGTCCCCATGAATAGGGAAACTTGCTAAAAAACTTTTTTTTTTTACATTTTTTTCGCTTTGAATGGTATGTTGCAGCTTTCACCTCATGAAATATTCGTACCATTGAACTCATAAACATTCATTTTTTTGTATAGTAGTCCATGGTGGTATAGGCTCTACTTATCTCTGACCCTTATTAGAGTAAGCGGTTATAGAAAAATAATGAATTAAATTTTGGGAGGTGGGGGGGGTTGCTTCTGGAAATTTTGTGAACCTACTCTTTGACTCGCCAACTGACTCCATTAATCCTCTGTTAATCACAGGGAATAAGTCGTCATTGTGCAAACGTGACTGGTAAAATGTTATTTTGCAGTAATAAGTAGTAAGTCCTAGATTTTATGCTAATTTAGCATACCCCATTCTCATTAGCGTAATGCTCACTTCTCATTTCCGTGCCTTCTAATGCTTTTTAATGGCTGCTTATGGTAATGAGAGGAAATGTGATGGCGGTGATTGAACCTGCTTTGCAGGGTGTGTTTGACACGCAGGAAGTAAATAGTTAAACACGGCGGAGAACAGCGAACATTTCATGCTCCGTATTCCGCGTTTGCTTGCAGAGGTTGATGCCCGTAAAGGACTCGCTGGAAATAAAAGGAGACGGCAGCTTCAGCCAGTTCATTACAGATGAACCCTTCAGCGGAGACTGAGGTCGATCCCAGAGCGAAGCAACAATCTACAACCTGCAGTTAGTGTCCAGACTGTGCGCTTCATGCTGTGCGCATGTATACCTGTGTACATTAATGCTTTCACAACAGAAACACGTGAGCATGCAGAGTGGGGTGGATGGAGAGTTATGGCTATTCCCAGGCCACCAGGAGGCCCGGGCAAAGCGTTATGTCAGAATGGCACTTGAATAATGCATGGTCTCAGAGCAGTTTAGCTCTCTAATACCACATGACTCTCAGACACCATTCCTAAGATCAATAACACTTAGAAGCTGCTTTATAATGAAGGCAACACTAAAATTCCATCATCGGGCAATTAGTTGAACTCTGCTTCCCATTCTTCACCCCTCCGGCCCCATTTTTCTACGGCGTTGTTTGTTAAAAATGAATGAGACGACAATTTTGCCTTTTAATGGAGAGTTTGATGAGGGAATTTGTCAAACCAACTTGCTGTGCTTGAACGCCGGTGTTGCAGACCAAATGGTCCCCCCCGATGACGCGGTTCACGGATTAACACCTCATTTCTGCTTCAAACTGCACACCAGTCATCATCTATCTCAACAACAGTCATTTCCACATAAATCCAGCATTATTTCATCATAAAAGGTGGCGGAAACGATCAGAGCGCCGCGGCTAAACGAGCACGTCAGAGATTTCAAAGAGTCACGGAATTTCGCCTTGATTCTACTTAAAACTGACTTTAGAATGATTTAAGAGGTTTTACCTTTATGATCTGATGGTTAATAATCCCATTAATCCATTTGATTGCTTTGGTTGAAGAGACTCTGTCTCAGACGTGCTGCTGTGGTCCGAAATGACGCATGCGCAGATGCAAAAGGCGGACCGATTTTTAGGGGTGGACCATTCGGTCTGCGACACCGGAATTACAAGGGAGAACTGAATGAACCTCTGGAAGTTTTGGGTTCAGCTGTTGGTCACATGGATGCATCCCACTGAGCTCTCTTGTCTGTGGTCTTTGCAAATGTGTATATAATGACTGAATGGACTCTCCGCTCTACCCCACTGGGAGGTCAAGGGTCAGGAAAGGATAATGCAGTGTAAATGTGCAGGCATGGGATTTGGAGTTTATTAGAGGTCCATTATAGGCTTGGAGTGACATCACTCTCAGTGGGAGCAGAAAGCAAGATGATGTTTGAGTCAACATAAAGGCCCTGCGGTGTTTTTGTTTTAGTGATTTATGATGGATGATTTATTGGTGATGTATGGGGAGAAAAAAATTGCCTTTTAATCTAATATTGGAAATGAATGATCCACTCTGGCAATCCCAAATGTTCTGGCACAGCTAAAATTAAGAATAATACTAAAATTGAACAAAAATTGGGAGCTTTGAATATTTATTTATTTTTGGTGGATAGTGACTTTCTCTGGAGTCTGTATTGATCCCAGAGGTTCTTTTTTTTATTTAGAAATACTAATGCCTATAATCATATTTGCCCCTTTTACTGTCTTCTTGCTGTTTACTGGAACAAGAACCTTATTTATCATTGCGGCGCCCCATCAACTCTTCAACTACAATTGAACTTCATTCAACCATTCAGTGGACAGTCTTGTCGACTGCTTAAACTCAGTGTTCACAACCACACTGGACATGATTGCTCCACCTATATTATTTCACATTGCATGCATTCAGGGTGTTAAGTGCGTCGTGGATCGCCCGTTATTTTCAGTAAGAAGTGTCACATTTTTGACAGGTCACAGTATGACATCGAAACCGAGCTGGCAAGATGCTCCACCGGGAGCGCGCATTGCCTATGAGAGTGTTCCATGATGCATATCACAAAATGGCTGACGCACATCCAAAATGTCCTTGTATATATCTGATCGCTACCTAACTGCTTTTCAAAATGTCTGATGTACAAAATGTCCTTATATTTGACACGACTATCTGATCTTTTTATAGCTGTGTAATTGATAAAAATGATCTGATCTTTTTATAGATGTCTAATTGATAAAACCAAAGTATTTGCATCTATTTAGATGGCATGATAGAACACTGATTTATTTCATGACATGCAGACATACACTATAAAAGTTTTACATACTGCCTTGAACGCAACATGAGCAGACACCTGCTTATAACCGCCTACTTCACTTTTGCAGCCAATCACATAGCCGCTGATTCACGACAGGCTAAGGACCGCCCACATGGAGCCGGATGGAGGAATAAAAGTTTTCGTACAGGGGAGATCTAGGCTCTTTGTTCCAGATGTAGCTTGTGATTTGGTCAAAGACCCCAGCGCTGATGACTCTCTGTATCAGTGTACGAATTTTTTCAATACATCTAAACTCTGAAGTCCGTTTCCTGTCCAATTCTTTTTGAGATCATTCACTACATAAAAGAACCTAACGTTGCTGCTTGTCGTCAGACTGCAGAGGTCAAAGTTCAAACCAATCCAACTTTCACTGCTGCACGCTGTGACATAGATTCGTGCTGTCCAATAGAAACAAGGCATCAAGCCAAAACATGGAAAACTACAGAGTGCAGAAATGTGTCACAGAACTGCTGAATTCTTACATTATAAAACTTGTAATTAAAACAGTTTAAAGAAAAAAGTCTTTAAAAATCTTTGTTCATTTGTAAATTAAAGCCATAACTTGCTTGTTGTTTCAGGTGAGATGATTTCTTGCTTAACATTATGAGGAACCTTGGACATTTATTTTTAGACAAAATAGCATGAAAAGTAACATATACATTTTTAACTCTGGTAGATTCATCCATTCATATCTGCATTTCAACCAGGAAAAAAGATACTGTAAACAAATACAAATGTTTATTATAAACAAGCCAGATAGTGACATTGGAATCCCCCCCCCTGCAGCGTCCAGTGCATTGAATGCCTCCAACACATCCAATGCAAGAGGAAGTGTCAAAATATGCAAAAAAAAGTATGTAGTGTAAAAGGCGTTCTAGAGGTCTAGAACGAAAATGCGTAGGTTCAAAACTAGAACTATTCCATCTTGCATGGTACAATGCTATTCTAGACTATAAGCATGCACTAATGGCTACAAAGTGGGCCTATTGCTCTGATTTGATCAACAAAAATAAGTATTATTCATGGACAACCACCTGTAACTCACTCTCCTTTTACAGCTCAAGATTTTTTAGATTACTTTGAGAAGAAAATATATGACATTAGGATAAATATATCCCAGCATGCCTTAATTCAGCCACTGCACTGTTACCAAGGTGGTTGCCATCACCTAGATACATTACCTAGATTTACCGAATTTCATAGTATCTCACTGGGCCTGCAGTCTGAGAGCGAAGCGCTCTATTGGGGTGATATGGTACTACGAGGTCCCTAAGATAAGATGGGACCTGATTATTCAAAACCTTATAAGTAAGAAGAAGAATTTTAAATTCTATTCTAGAATTAACAGGAAGCCAATGAAGAGAGGCCAATATGGGTGAGATATGCTCTCTCCTTCTAGTCCCCGTCAGTACTCTAGCTGCAGCATTTTGAATTAACTGAAGGCTTTTTAGGGAACTTTTAGGACAACCTGATAATAATGAATTACAATAGTCCAGCCTAGAGGAAATAAATGCATGAATTAGTTTTTCAGCATCACTCTGAGACAAGACCTTTCTGATTTTAGAGATATTGCGTAAATGCAAAAAAGCAGTCCTACATATTTGTTTAATATGCGCTTTGAATGACATATCCTGATCAAAAATGACTCCAAGATTTCTCACAGTATTACTAGAGGTCAGGGTAATGCCATCCACAGTAAGGATCTGGTTAGACACCATGTTTCTAAGATTTGTGGGGCCAAGTACAATAACTTCAGTTTTATCTGAGTTTAAAAGCAGGAAATTAGAGGTCATCCATGTCTTTATGTCTGTAAGACAATCCTGCAGTTTAGCTAATTGGTGTGTGTCCTCTGGCTTCATGGATAGATAAAGCTGGGTATCATCTGCGTAACAATGAAAATTTTAGCAATACCGTCTAATAATACTTGCCTAAGGGAAGCATGTATAAAGTGAATAAAATTGGTCCTAGCACAGAACCTTGTGGAACTCCATAATTAACTTTAGTCTGTGAAGAAGATTCCCCATTTACATGAACAAATTGTAATCTATTAGACAAATATGATTCAAACCACCGCAGCGCAGTGCCTTTAATACCTATGGCATGCTCTAATCTCTGTAATAAAATTTTATGGTCAACAGTATCAAAAGCAGCACTGAGGTCTAACAGAACAAGCACAGAGATGAGTCCACTGTCCGAGCCCATAAGAAGATCATTTGTAACCTTCACTAATGCTGTTTCTGTACTATGATGAATTCTAAAACCTGACTGAAACTCTTCAAATAGACCATTCCTCTGCAGATGATCAGTTAGCTGTTTTACAACTACCCTTTCAAGAATTTTTGAGAGAAAAGGAAGGTTGGAGATTGGCCTATAATTAGCTAAGATAGCTGGGTCAAGTGATGGCTTTTTAAGTAATGGTTTAATTACTGCCACCTTAAAAGCCTGTGGTACATAGCCAACTAACAAAGAGTATCACTGTAGGTGATGCATTATGCCAAACCCTATCGTATTCAGTTGCCTTGAAGACCAGCATGTAGGAAGCCGAGGAACTCCAAGTAGCTAACGAGATGACTCGGCATGAAACTGTTGAAACACGAAGATATAATCTAGATATAATGTAGAAAAATGGATTTTTATTAGAATTACATGGTTATACTCTTTTAGAAAAGTTACTGTTTCCTGATTCCAAATAAAGTGGATTGATCGAACTATTCTGGACACAGTAACAACAGTCAGTGTAAGCACACCCTCCAAATTAACAGTGACAGCGGTGAGTGACACCAAATTGCATGAGACAGCAACACGGCATCGTGAAAGAATCAAGATTCAAGATTCAAACAACTTTATTGATCCCTAAAAGGGCAATTCATTCTTCACACCCGATTACCTCAGACACAAATACAGCAATTAATCCACAATTATTACTAGTTCAACATAATAATGGCACACATCAGAATTTAAACAACCTCACATATACATTTGATCGTTTATGTACCCTAAGGGGACGTGTGTCATGTGAGCAGATGAGATGAGTTCGTATCAGTCAGATGAGTTTGTATCAGTTTCTGTCAGTGTGTGCATAATGTCTGGAGTTGCCTTGACAACATCAGACTGAAGGGGAGGGCATAAAGATAAGAGGGACAGCCGACTGGTTCACCAAGGCCGTAGAGATTCTTCTGGAGGAAAACAGCGGGGCATTTTGACCTTTGGAGGCTGATAAGCCTGCCATGTTTAGGGTTAATCAGAGAAACACATTTGCAGCTACTCTGACTGATAAAATCCAATTTATGAGTATTCCCTGGTCTCGGACATATTTCTTTACAAGGCGTACATTTGCTCCAAGATGTTTTCCAACTTACATCTGAGTTCAAGGGTTAACACAGTCTGAGACTGTATCGCCTTGCCCAACTCATTAATCATGATGGACAGGTGAGGGGTTGTGGTTCTGGTAGCAACTGTCTTGCCAATTCTCCGGTAGGTCAGGGCAGCACATAAACCAATAAGCACCAGCCCTCCCGCAGTAAAACCAAATATAAATAAGTCTTTGATGTCCTTCACAGAGAGTGGTACCAAGCACGTGACGTGCCACTTCTCCCAGGTGTCGAGAACATAGCCCGCAGGGTAGGTTCTATCTGGGCATGCAGGGTCCCCCAGCCCTGATTTCCCTGTTGAAAAAAATGGTGTCAGTAGTGTTCAGAAACCAGCTGATCAATTCCATGGTCCAAATATAGTTTGAAGAATTCAAAGTCTGGTGAAGTAGGAACTTTGAAGGTTGGAGCAGAGATAGAGGAGAGAGGAGGAGATGCGACAGTCCTCGACAGAGTCCCAAGCTGAGTATTACAATGGGAAGTTGAATCTTTATCAGAAAGACACCATCTACACTCAACAAAAATATAAACGCAACACTTTTGGTTTTGCTCCCATTTTGTATGAGATGAACTCAAAGATCTAAAACTTTTTCCACATACACAATATCACCATTTCCCTCAAATATTGTTCACAAACCAGTCTAAATCTGTGATAGTGAGCACTTCTCCTTTGCTGAGATAATCCATCCCACCTCACAGGTGTGCCATATCAAGATGCTGATTAGACACCATGATTAGTGCACAGGTGTGCCTTAGACTGCCCACAATAAAAGGCCACTCTGAAAGGTGCAGTTTTATCACACAGCACAATGCCACAGATGTCGCAAGATTTGAGGGAGCGTGCAATTGGCATGCTGACAGCAGGAATGTCAACCAGAGCTGTTGCTCGTGTATTGAATGTTCATTTCTCTACCATAAGCCGTCTCCAAAGGCGTTTCAGAGAATTTGGCAGTACATCCAACCAGCCTCACAACCGCAGACCACGTGTAACCACACCAGCCCAGGACCTCCACATCCAGCATGTTCACCTCCGAGATCGTCTGAGACCAGCCACTCAGACAGCTGCTGAAACAATCGGTTTGCATAACCAAAGAATTTCTGCACAAACTGTCAGAAACCGTCTCAGGGAAGCTCATCTGCATGCTCGTCGTCCTCATCGGGGTCTCGACCTGACTCCAGTTCGTCGTCACAACTTCGCACAGCCATTGAAGAGGAGTGGACCAACATTCCACAGGCCACAATTGACAACCTGATCAACTCTATGCGAAGGAGATGTGTTGCAGTGCATGAGGCAAATGGTGGTCACACCAGATACTGACTGGTATCCCCCCCCCCCAATAAAACAAAACTGCGCCTTTCAGAGTGGCCTTTTATTGTGGGCAGTCTAAGGCACACCTGTGCACTAATCATGGTGTCTAATCAGCATCTTGATATGGCACACCTGTGAGGTGGGATGGATTATCTCAGCAAAGGAGAAGTGCTCACTATCACAGATTTAGACTGGTTTGTGAACAATATTTGAGGGATATGGTGATATTGTGTATGTGGAAAAAGTTTTAGATCTTTGAGTTCATCTCATACAAAATGGGAGCAAAACCAAAAGTGTTGCGTTTATATTTTTGTTGAGTATATATATATATGTGTGTGTGTGTATATATATATATATATGTATATATATATATATATATATATATATATATATATATATATATATATATATATATATATGTATATATATATATGTATATATATATGTATATATATATATGTATATATATATGTATATATA